>NW_007378024.1:0-23738 GCF_000475195.1 Diaphorina citri | reverse complement strand
TATCGTGTGTGACCGCACCAGCCCGGCCTTGCCGAACCGTCGCGAACGCGCACGCGGGATCTAAACTAGAGTAAACAGAACAAAGAACCTAAAAAAAAAATAAATATTATTCAAATTATAGCTAGTCACACACACATACCATCCTTCCTTGCAAGAGCAAAAGTAAAGATGGTGAAAAACGCTTTGAAATTCAATGGATACATCAAACCTAAAGCAATCAAAGTAACAAAGTATTAGCGCAATACTAATTTTATTTTTCTTCTTGTTAATAGGACTGCATCTTGCTTTCTCCTTGTAGTTTCCAATAAGTTTACAGAAAGTAAAGTCTTACGTAGTGCCCGAATTAGACTTTCAGCTATTTCTCTCCACCTTCCTTTTTTCTCCGCTTACACATAACATTATTAAACACACAATTTCTTACAGTGCCCTTTTTAGAATCTTTAGAAATTCTTTTCTGAAAGCAAAAATTTTATTTTTCTTGTCCTTTTTTCCACGCTCGTCAATGTGTTACATAAAAGGACTACTATCATGTAGAAGATTTTTCTTTGCAAGTTACCTTTACTGTTTATTAACGTTAGTTAATAATTATGAAACTTTTCTTTTCTTTTAGCAAATCAAAAACAGCGGACTTAAAAGGGCTAAACCCTTTTGTTTGAGTCTTCACTTAAAGTTCATTACACGAAACATCTCGACGCATTTTTACCCCTATCATAACTCCGTTAATTTTCCACGTAATGTCATGAAATTTGGACCATATGTTAACCTATAAATGCTCATTATGCCTGCGAAATTCCGAAGTTCTAGCTTTAACGAAATAACGGCTTGAAAGTCGCTTACTTTACGACTGACTGACTCACTGATTCACTCATCAAAATTATGAGGCACTTCCCGATGTCGTAGAAACTTGAAATTTGGCAGGATGGTAGGTCTTTATGAGTAAGTAAAGGGAAAAATCTGAAAATCGGCAAAAGTTGCACTGGGCTCCACCCACAGGCGGAAATAACCGCTTTTTGGCGGTTTTCACTAAACGGTTAGAGATAGCGAAAAAGTTATGAGAGTAGACCCCCAAAACCATACCTAAAAACCCCCATATGGTAATTTTTATGAACCTCGGAACAACGTTTAGCGGTGTATTACCGCATTTTTACAGTTAGCAGTATTTCGACCGCTTTTTTTTACTAACTAAAGGCATAGTTAGGTATCAAAAAACATATTTTACCACCAACAACAACAGCTTTTCAAAAGCTCGCAAATAGCTAGGTAATAAGGAGATATATGTATGTACCTACTAATCATGTATAAATACACACTTAGAGAAAAGGAGTGAGATCCCCCAGAAAAACAGTAATGTGAAAAAAGGCCAAGTTCCTATCCAAAAATGTCGGCCTATAAAAGTGGTGAGATCAGAAAATTAAGGCCAAGTCTACATTCCCAGTTTTTCGTGTCTGCTGAAAATGCTGGATCTCAATTCCTTCAACCTTCTCTCAATTACAACTTGGCAATGTTTTCCTTTTTTTATTATGAAACAATTTTGAGTCTTGACTATTAAGTCAAACTTGCGTCCTGTATTTCAAGCTCTCTGTATTCCAAGCTCATTAATTGGGTCCATCGAATCTCTCCTAAACTATTTCTATATTCTTAGTCTAAAATAAGACCTAAAACAGCGTATATTGTATAAACTCTCATAGAAAATAATTCAATTTTTCTGAAAAGTACCTCTTGATCATTTCAATAAATTTAAAGAAATCTCGTAATAAAACGAATGTCAAGTCTATTTTAGAAGAACTAACCATTCTGTTGTGTGTTCTTCCTTCAGACAAATTGGACAGCTCGTTTTCAAGAAGTAGAAGTTCCAGTATGTCCAGTTTAGAAAATATTAGTGACGAATCGATTCATTGCTTGGTGTTTGCTGAGTCTTATACGAAGAAGTCAGGTATGCTTACTAGAATATATGTAGATTGTGTCCAATTGCCTTGTTTTTAGCGAAGTACGAATTTTCTATCTTGAAAAGTAATGGGGGGCATACGCACTATTTTACGAACAAGTGCGATAATTTTTTTGAAGATATCTTACATCTGGGATTTTGAAAATTGCATCCAACTTTCAAAAAGCGGCAGTAAATTGAGATTGACGATGAGTAGGCATAATGAACTTTACTAAGAATCAATCAGCTATTTCATTATTAGAAATAGCTGATTGATAGCTGAAATAGCTGCGTCGCAGAAAAAGACCAAGTACAAGCAGATTGTTGAAGACTACTTGTTCGTTCCATTTTCGGTTGAAACCCTGGGGCCATGGTCTGACTCTTTAAAAATTCGTCAAAATCCACAAATTGATGAAACGTCGAAAAATTGATCGACCAATGCCGAAGATGGAGGGGCTGCAATATTGATAGAACTAATCAATGGAATCTGCCAAAACTAGCTTTGTTTCGTTGATATTTTTTTTTTACAAATGACCTAAAATAAACACTAAGGCCCTAGGTACAATACCGTCTTAATAAAAACTTTAAATTCGAAATGACAGAATGTGTTTTGAATCCTTTATTCTTACATTACATTACCTACATGCTTTACTTCTTCTTTTGGTTGACGTTGGATCACGACTTTCTACGAAGGGTGTATTTTTTATGTCATTTTCTAATTTCTACATTGAGTTTAAGTATACCTTTCAAAAGTTATCGTGATCTAATCATTGCTTCCCTTTACGTTAACTTGAGACAAATGAAAATAAATTGAGAATGAGTTCATAACTGTATAAGAAAAACATCGTGTTTATTTTCAATGATCTGACAACATATCTTGGTTGATCCCTAAATACCTCGTCTCAAGTTAAAATGAATGGCTTTGCAAGTTGGCTAAACTTTATCCCCCTTCTTAATCTTCTTAACAAACTATAACCTTCTGTATATGTGTGTTCTGTGGCCTCCAAAGATCCCTAAAGTTGTGTAGTAAGACGATCCCTAAATACCTCGTCTCAAGTTAAAATGAATGGCTTTGCAAGTTGGCTAAACTTTATCCCCTTCTTAATCTTCTTAACAAACTATAACCTTCTGTATATGTGTGTTCTGTGGCCTCCAAAGATCCCTAAAGTTGTGTAGTAAGACCCTGTTTACTCTTTTCCCACCAGTAGGACCCTAGGACCCTATTCATGAATCTAGTGAAAATGTTTGTCCCTCTCTCCTCTGAGTCTCTTGTCTTTAACATCCCTCATTTGGTGACGTACTATCCAAAACTGTCGTATATTTTTTACATTTCTTGTCATTTTATTTTTCTCATTTATTTTATCCCTTAATTATTTTCAATTTTATTTCCTTATTGTTTTGCATGCCCTCAATACTGTTTGCATAGAGAAAAGATTTCATCACGTTTTACTTCCCTTTTTTTTTCGATTTTGTTTCCTACTTTTTCGTCTTTTTTCCCTCCAAACACATTTTGGCTGTTGTTTCAATTTTATATGCCTTATAAATTTTTTCCTTCTCAAATTAATACCTAAATACGGTACCTATTATTAACATGAAAATAAAAGGAAAACATTGCCAAGTTGAAATTGAGAGAAGGTTGAAGGAATTGAGATCCAACATTTTCAGCAGACGCGAAAAACTGGGAATGCAGACTTGGCCTTAATTTTCTGATCTCACCACTTTTATAGGACGACATTTTTGGATAGGAACTTGGCCTTACTAGAATAGCTTTGGCTACTGAAACATTAGACGACAGTACATTTTTTATTACCTTCTACAATGTTATGAATTTGTGAATTTTTACTACTGTCATCATAAAACAATATTTTAATTATTGTAGATATTATATTTTAGAACTAGGTAAATGGAAAATCCAAATTGCTTTTTTAAATTTTGTAGGACACTTTTTCTTCAAATGTTCCGAAATGACAGGAGTCAAAATCTTTCAATATAGAAATTGAAAAATACCTATGATAATTTTTTGAAACGTCTCATCTATGAAATTTCGTTTTCCCAGCCCAATTATTGTACCTGTTGAACAATTTGAATCAATGTTTCGAATGATCTCCTTTATAAGCAATCTTTGGAAAATGTGATGTTAAAAAAAAAAACTGATGAAAGGAAAATCACTCGACATTCAAAACGATTTTGTTTCCTACTTTTTCGTCTTTTTTCCCTCCAAACACATTTTGGCTGTTGTTTCAATTTTATATGCCTTATAAATGTAATGTAAAGAAATGTTAAACTATTTCTTTGTGTAATGCCGAAACATGTCACAATTTTTCGTGATCTGCATTAGCATTCCAAGTAGACTGACTGTGCTTTGCTCTGTACTGGTCGCTACTCACTTGAATTGGCGTTCATTCAAGTTGGATTTCATCATGGAAGAAAACATTCCATTTGAGGTTGAGGTAGAGGAGGAGAACTATCGATAGTCGGCGCCATCGATAGTTATCGATATTTTTCAAAAAAACTATCGATAACTATCGATAGTTTTAGAAAATAGACACGGTGAATACTGAACATCTGGTTGACCAAAATTTACTTCAGTCTGAAAATGTTTGCCCCTTGAATATGGGTGTAAATCTTTGGGTTTATCTTTATTCGTACAAAGTGGAAATGTAGCCAGCATCTTACTGGCTGACCTTTACATGTAATTTTATCATTATGTGGGTAGATAATAGATATTAATCATTATCGTAATTACATAAGAAAAGTTTTACGCCATCTTGAAAAATTCCTCGGGAAATATTCTCCGAAAGAAGGCTATAAACCTGAAGCTAAGTTTTATAGCTTAGATTAAGAATCTTCAATAGACGCTGAAATATAAAATAACAATGAGGAAACCAATAAAAAACGAAAGAAAGGAATTTGTAGAGGCATTTCCATTATCACAATCTCAGAAAGCTTTCTAAAGAAATCTTTAGAAATTGAAACGTATTTTTTCTAATAACGGTAAGATTAGGGCTTATTTTTCTTAACAACCCTCCTAACTTGTGTCCTAAGTTAAGCACTTTCATAAATGCATCAATAAAAGCGTGCAATATTGAACCATCGCGTCATTACGGTAAAAACAATGGGGATTACTCTAATACCTTTAACCAGCGGCGATAGCACGTTGAATGCAAAGTTATATCTTTTATTTTGAACTTTATTGGGCCGGTTTTTTTTTTTTTTTTTTTTTTTTTTTTATAAGCACTTTCGTAAATGCATCAATAAAAGCGTGCAATATTGAACCATCGCGTCATTACGGTAGAAACAATGGGGATTACTCTAATACCTTTAACCAGCGGCGATAGCACGTTGAATACAAAGTTATATCTTTTATTTTGAACTTTATTAGGTCGGTTTTTTTAAGTACTAGCCGACCTCTGATTTGGTCGAAGATATGTGGTTAACAAATGAGACAGAAACGAGAGTGGCAGCTCATTGGGAAAATATCATTTGATTGGCATTTTGGTGGTCCCACCCGGAAAGTATCATTTATTAAATGTTTGTGAATCGAATATTCAGTAAATTTAAATTTATCAAATTAAAACGAAATTTCTCTTCCTTCGGTTTCAGAAACGCCCACCAAATCGTCTCCTAGTAGCCGTATGTCTCCTCCTCCCACTGTTGATTCTTATAATTCTAATTCTTGTGATAAGCAATTTGTAGTAGCAATAAGTGAAAAGCAAGCAAGAGTAGTCGCCCTGCCCTCTCAGAATTGTATTTATCGGCAACAGTTGACTGAGAACGATTTTATTGTAAAGGCTGAAATTATTCATCTCAAAGGTAAGTCAGTCAAACCCACTCTGAGACTTAGGCGTAGGGCCAAACAGCCCCAAAAGATGGGTTAAGCTTATACGAATTTAAGTAAGTCAGATTTAATACAGGTACCTTGTTTATTTTACTGATTGGGTTTGAATCTCGGATTGGGTGGTCTGTTTGGCTGAAATTTTGTAATTAGCCATTTGGACGGCATGATCTGGGAGTTGAACTTAAAATTTAGACCCCATAGGTCTAAATTTTACGGGTTAATTTCCTATCGGACAGTTTGAAGTTAATCTAGAATTTATGCTAATTGAATCTCCAATTATCATTTATTATTAATCGTATGAACATAATTATATCTTGACATCATAGAAGAAAGAACAATGAAAACAGCATTGAAAGGAACAGCAAATCAGAGTCGAATATCTAGATTCTATACCTATGTATGAGATAGCTCTGTCATTGCCAGTGCCTGTAATTATTTGCTTTTATGTGTTACAGATAGTGTTTGTGTTGTGAGTTATTAGCTCTGTCATTGCGATATCTAGATTCTATACCTATGTATGAGATAGCTCTGTCATTGCCAGTGCCTGTTATGTGTTACAGATAGTGTTTGTGTTGTGAGTTATTTATCCAACGGTCGTATCACCGCTCATAGTCTCCCAAGCTTGCGGTTATTAATAGATCTCGAATTTCTGCCACTAGCCGATCTCAGGTAAGAATACTATATCCTAACTACCGCTACATGGAGGTCGGAATGTCTGCTATATAACTGATTATTTGATCAGAGCTTATCTGTTTTATAATTTGGGTGAAATTTAATCTTTCATGCCCAAAAAGAAAAAAAAATCTCAGTAGGTAAGTTAAGAAGGGTAAAAAAAGAAAAGGAAAAAATTAAAACCAAAGTCAGGTTTTCCCATTTTCCTCAAGAGCACTGAACACTTTAGATTTCAGTTTCGAATTACTTTAGTCTACTCCATTTTCTTTGCTTTTCCATCAGATCTAATTTTTGGTATCTAGATTTAGTTTTTTGCTTTCTTTGGGCTCTCTATTGTCACTTATTATGTAGTCAAAAGTAGTCATTTTAGCCCTGTATTAGCAGTAGTACCAGTCAACATAATGTTGGAACTTAAAACAAGTGTAAATAACGTACAAACTAATTGGGCAAAAACGCTAACGTCCTAATATAACTAATGATTGGATCTGTTGCATGTATGTACATTGAACTTACTAAAATATCGAGATTTTTTGTGGAGATAATTGCGATAGATGTCAAGGAAACAAATTTGGTCATAATTATGCCAATACCTATCTGATGAATTTTTTTGTAAATTTTATGTACAACGAAAATTTCCCATCGTCTTTCGTGATTATCTCTCGAGAGAGTAATATAAATTAGGAATGTGTGAATGTGAGTATGTAACGCTTTGCTAACTTTACAAAATGAAATGATCGTCTGATTATCTGCTCAGAAGTAGCGATGAAAATGTACCAGTTGTGTAATAAAGGGTGTCCCAAATCCCAATAAGAACGCAAGATTTGATTGTTAAATTAAACATGGTTCTCCGTGGAAGAAAATGGATTTCTTAAATGATTAAGTAAACATTCTGAAATTTTTTATGGAACAATAATCATATAAATAACCTCCTTGACTTTGATGGTACATTCGTTCTCTTTTGACAAAATTTTCGATGACAAATTCGAGGAAATCAGGCTGTATCTCGTTGATGAAACTTTCAATTTCAACTTTTAAATGCTTCAAAGCTTGTGGGTTTGTTGGTGTATACATGTGACTTTAGATACCCTCACAGAAAGAAGTCTAGGGAGGTAAAATTATATGATCATGGAGGCCATATATTATCTCCTCAGCAAAACTGAAAATGACACGATTTCGACTAGGAAAATTCTCGCGCAAAAGTGATATTGTGTCGATTTTATTATGCTAACGCGTTGTAGAACAATTTAGGACTCCATGATGAATAAATTTGATATGTTTACATTGTTTACAATCCATATGTCAAAGATTGGGTAAGATAAAACAACGCATAAAAAAGTTATGACCCTTTCAAATCTTGCGTTCTTATTGGGACACCCTTTAGAAAAAGTAACTTTCATGCTAATGTTTTGATAAACACAAAAAAAAATCTAGTACCCTTCCTTGAGAATAAGCAGATGAATATCATTCATTTTGTATCGCTTTCTGATCCAACTTTACCCGTTCAACGAATCACAGAACATAGGAGGTTAGGCTTCAATATTGGCTTTAACGGATTTCTCACAATATTCATCTTCAAGACTTTCAACACTCTCTGGAAGATATATCACAGTAAGTACCGTCTTATGCTCATTAAACCCACCAAGTCTATATCTCGTGATCGTTGAAAAATGTGGGTCACCTGTCCATATATCAACCGTGATGGAAGATAGTTTTGATTGAAAGAAAATGTATTCGGTGAAATGTCATGCAATTGACGTTAATTTATTTCACAGTTTTCAGACGCACAAACAGGGCATTGTAGATCCCATGTTATCAATATGGGGGCAACAGATGTTTGTCAATGAAGACACGGATAAGTAAGTTTCCTCTCGTTTTACTTACAGTCAGAGAAAATTTAATTTAAGATAGGTGTCGATTTCATTTAAAAATACAAATGTTTCCTTTGATTAACTATAATGTTCTTTTTACTTTGGTTTTTCTACATTTTGTTTAAACTTTTTGTATAAATCGTTAGGAGTTCAGAGAAATTTTACAAATATCTTCACGATTTTGTAACAATATCTAACTCTTTATTGTTTAAAATTCATTGAAGAATTAAATTTTACAAAAGGCGGGATTATTGCCTTAGGCAATCTCTGCCATCCTACCCAAATATTTTGGTAGACAATTAATTGAACACCCTGTCTAGGGGAAGTAGAAAGAAATAATATAAACATTTTGGTGAAAAGTGCAATACGCTTTTTTATGTGTAATCAAAACTAACAAAGAATCCAGCTAAAAGCTTTCAATGTGGCTCAAGCTATCTGTTAGTGCTAAGTGTTGTTATTTCTCACCAGGCATGGACCAATAGTGGTCATTTTCTGCTCTCTATGCTTGCTTTGTCAATATAACAGCTGAACTGGATATCTGTAATCTGAGCAAATCAGAGTGCAGACAAACGATGTTTCAGAAATTTAACCAATATACAAGTTTGACTTAAATTCTCTAGGGTCTAACCAGACAAAATGGGGTGATTGTATAAGCTAATTAATTGTACAGACTGGCACTAAGGGACCTGAAAATAAATCTAAACAGTACTCAAATCAAATAAAGTTATCTCGAATAGCAACTTCCATATCCGAAGTCTACCGCGCTAAAATCAAAAATGGTGTAAACGTGAGGTAAAGGGCTTATTTTAACATATTTTTATTCCTTGCATTTCAGTCGGCGAAGTGTCTAGTGGAAAACATGCAGACAAACGATGTTTTAGAAATTTAACCAATATACAAGTTTGACTTAAATTCTCTAGGGTCTAACCAGACTAAATGGGGTGATTGTATAAGCTAATTAATTGTACAGACTGGCACTAAGGGACCTGAAAATAAATCTAAACAGTACTCAAATCAAATAAGTGGAATTCCATAAAGTAATTTTGCACTCATTTCGTAAATACGTATTTGGACGTCTACTTAGCCAATCAAATTTACCCTGCAATGTTATATTTTGTACATATTTGAAGGTGCGAAGTTCTTTATGAAGTAACCTCTCTATTCATTGCAAGAAATGGACTTTCCAAACGCACTTGGCAAGGTTAAAATAATGTGTTTTGAAAAGAAATCTGATTTTTGGATCATCTTTACCCTCTTAAAACTAAGAAGGAGAAGATGATCTTTAAGTAGACTGTGTGGGTAAAGGGACTTTGCAGCCCCACTCGGCGAAGTTGTTTAAACTGAGTACCGTTTATTTCACCCCTAAGGTCCTCGCCTGTCACCCTATCTTAATAATGAGAAATAAAACATTAACCGTGTTATTTTATTACATAGATGTAAGCAAAGGAAACAGCGAACAATTAACGACGACGAGCAATGGTTGAAGAGGTATGATGAACTGATATGAACGAAACTTGAAAGAATCCTAGAATAAACACCACTTATCTCTTGAAAATGATAGGTTTTGTCAAAGCATTGAAGTTGTAATTTACTTATTTTCACAATTTACGGTATAGAAAGAAGTTCCATTGCTTTCCTTCCTTTAGGATAAGGAAAGTAAGAGGTAATTGACATGATAGAGAAGTTTTCACAATTTACGGTATAGAAAGAAGTTCCATTGCTTTCCTTCCTTTAGGATAAGGAAAGTAAGAGGTAATTGACATGATAGAGAACTATCATGTTTAATAAAATACAAAATAATTGGTCAGAACTGGAAAGTGATAACTTGGAACTTGAAAATAAATCTCTAGACTAAGAAGTAAGTGATTCAAGTCCACCAAAAGTACAAAGGCCTAGTGTTCCCTTCTTCTAGCCTTACTACAGAATTTAATACAAAATTATGAATATGAAATAATGCTTTGATAAAACCTGATGCAAGTTTTTTCTCTTCAATTCCGCAAATGTGTTTGAGCAACTACTTATCTTCACATCTACTCTTATTCTTTCAGGATACTTTACTCTATTAGCTCCTTAGTATTTTCTATTGGACAATAATTAACAATTAAAGTCTTGAGTAGAAGGTGAACTAATTTTATTAGGGTTAGAAAATCTCCAGTTAATTTAACTTCCAGTTACCCAAGTCTTTGATAAAACCAGATCAAATATAAGTCCACTCAATATTTTGTTAATTACCGTCCAAGTTTTTTCACTCTTGATATCTTCTCTTCCCTAGTGCTAATATTGAGACTCTCTATTTTCTACATCTACACCATGTTGTTTCTTCTTGTTTCTACAACTTGTCTGAGAAAATACACTCAATTCCTAATCACAACAGCCAGTCGGGCTTCAGATTTCGATCGCTCCCAAAAAGAACAAAAAATCGGGTGGAAAAGATTCGACAGGAAAACTTTGTCATTTCGATAATGGAAAAAGCGATAAAAATCAATAATTAGTATACACCTCCGAATTGATAATTCTTTTTATTATCTCGTGTCCGGTTGATTTTAGATTTGAGTGTATTTGATTTTGATGTTTTGCCTTTGAGAAATAGATTAGAATATCACTTGATCTACCTATCTATGTGAAATGAACCATTTTTTTCTGTAAAGAATTTACGAGCTTCATTTAGTTTTCCAGTAATGTATTTTCTTCATGTACCACACACTCTCACGTATGGGCAAGGCACTAGACAATGTTGAACATGAAACTTTCACTGAACAATATTCTGTACCACTCATTTCAGTTGTCCTTAGTCAACTTCCTTAACTATATTTCACAATATTCCTTTTATTTGTTCATAACTATTACTAACTTCCAACTCTAACTTTTTTAGCTAGAAAACTCCGTTTCCTTTAAAACTTTCCTGTTTGGATTCGTTAGCATTCTACATCGGTTCTGAGAGCTGTATGCTTCAATTGCTTCATTTTCCTCTGAGTTTCCTTTAAAACTTTCCTGTTTGGATTCGTTAGCATTCTACATCGGTTCTGAGAGCTGTATGCTTCAATTGCTTCATTTTCCTCTGATCGGGTGGAAAAGATTCGACAGGAAAACTTTGTCATTTCGATAATGGAAAAAGCGATAAAAATCAATAATTAGTATACACCTGTAGATACCAAATCTGAATACCCTCTCCTTGTCAACAAAATAGAGTGTCATATAATTTAGCTTCCAAACTTGGAAACAAAACTTGGCCAATAATTGATTTTTTGGCGTGTAAATTTGTGGTAAAATTTCGACTATAATAAATTTTATTTAACAGAGCGGCTAGTTTTACAGTTCTCCCAATTTCCCACATTGAAAGCAATTTTAATTTCCAGTTTAAATTTTAATTGTTAAAAGTGATTTTGTTGCCATAAAATAATGCCAAAGAAGAAAGACATTGAAGAAAAGAAATGTCTTCAAAAACGTGGATTGGAAAGTCCTGAACCAATTTATGTGGCCATTGTTGTAAACTTTTCCCCAAAATCAAAATTTTTAATTCACGGATTCAAAAATACTTGTGAGCATATTTTTTAGAAAATGTTTTACAATTGTTTAAAGCTGCTTGCTTACAGTTTGATGTTTAGTCAGTATCGTAATAATTCCCATTTAGTTTACCATCTCTTAGCTTACCTTAGAAGACATTTTTTATTTCACACATAGGTTTTATTTAATATTGTTTCATATTTATTACCCCCTACATGTACCATTCCCTTGCCAAAAGAAAGAATCTCACAGAAATCAAAATTAACGTTTAGCTTTCAAGCACATTGAAGATATAAATAGTAGGTACTATCTATTTTACCTATAGGAATAATAGAAGGCAAAACTCACTGTGCTATATTATTACCCATAAACATAAATGTTACCTTTAAGGTGTAGTCTGTTTTTTGAATGTTTTTATTAGAAAAAATTATAATTATTTTAGAATATATAAAACAACTCTTAATAACCACTTGTTTTGTAGCACAGTTAACTGTTTAATATATTTTTTTCTATTAAATGTACTTATATTTTATACATATAAATTCTATGTGTAAAAAAGTTATATAAATTTAACTTAACCCATTGTTTTGTTAATATATAAAATTATTATTAATGTAATAAAAATAATGATAATTTCCAATAGAAAGCAAGAATCTATTTATTTGTCATTTCAAATTCACCAATCTTGTATTCCCTCGGGTTTTAGGAAGATCTCGAGAAATTTTGAAGACTACAGTGCACCAAGGATAGCTGCAAGGAGCCTTAAATATGAGCATAAGACGGTACTTACTGTGATATATCTTCCAGAGAGTGTTGAAAGTCTTGAAGATGAATATTGTGAGAAATCCGTTAAAAAAAATAAACCCCTGTTTTAGCAACCGAGGTCATGGATTATACTTGTGTTCTCCCAGTGAGGTTCAGAAGTTTACCGTGTCAGCAGAATTTAGGTAAGAACTCAGGGCACGGATATTTCCACCCATTTCCCGATTTCGAAAATTCGAACCGATTGCAATACTTTCAATAGAAAGTAAAAAGAAATTCATTTTCTCATTTTATGACTTGAATTACCAACCTCCAGATCCGAAATCCACCTTGCTAATCATTAAACTAATAAAGTTGATGAGGGGTGCAATTCTCATACATTCCTTGCCTATTTTACGCGTTGTCAACTTCTCATCCATACCAACTACGGAAATTTTAATTTCAGTGATCTGTCGGGAACTTGCACATTCAGTGACTTATATACAGCTGGCTCTTATCATTAATTTGTTTTTTATTTCAGTCTAAGTCTTGCGGAAATGGTAGGCGAACTATTTCTTCCTCATGAGATGCCCGAGTTACCCAAACAAAGTTTCTTCCAAGGATTATTTGGTGGCGGTGTTAGACAGCTGGACCGAGAAGAACTATGTGAGTATTAGACACTGGATTTATGTGTACCACGATATTACTTACTTAAGTAATTTAAGTAGCAGGGTTCGCCTGAAAGAGCTTTTCTACTCAACCATTTTCTTTCACTTTAAGATATTTTACGAGCCTTTGATATATTACCAGGGAACGTCTTGAATGGTCCTAGACATACGAGACTCGTATATGCAGTTCCTCAAATAATACACCTTGCTAAATTTTATGACGTTATCTCGAATAGCAACTTCCATATCCGAAGTCCACCGGGCTAAAACCAAAAATGGTGTAAACGTGAGGTAAAGGGCTTATTTTAACATATTTTTATTCCTTGCATTTCAGTCGGCGAAGTGTCTAGTGGAAAACCATCTCGCAGTGTTGCCAAGCATATCCCCGGGCCTAATGCACAACTAGACGCTCTGAATCAGCGCGCCACCTCAGCTAGCTCAGAAGTATCTCGAGCACATCAACTCATGCTGGAGAGAGGAGACAAGTTGAGTCAACTAGAAGAACGCACCCAGCGAATGATGAACGAAGCTGAGAACTTCTCCAGTACAGCACATCAACTCATGCTCAAGCAGAAGGAGAAAGACAAGAAATGGTATTATTTCTAAAAGTGCATGTACATCCTTCCTCTTTATCACCCGATCTTTAGTATCCCCTTATCCAAATCAAAAGTACTTCACTTCACGGTTTTAATTAAAGATTTTTGATTCTCCAAGACCTTTCAGAACTTTATTGATGTTTGCTTTGTAAAATCTCTCTGAATAGGAAACCTAAATACAAAGGTGATCTGTTGCATTAGGAGCTTTTTATTCGTTTTCTACTTCTCCGATTCAAGGCTGATTTACACTAGACTGACACTCCAACACGGGACCGGTAGACACTTTTTCAACCAATCAGAGAAGAGAATTTTCCATTATGGCTAAAATATTCTACTCATCCAAGACCTTTCAGAACTTTATTGATGTTTGCTTTGTAAAATCTCTCTGAATAGGAAACCTAAAAACAAAGGTGATCTGTTGCATTAGGAGCTTTTTATTCGTTTTCTACTTCTCCAACACGGGACCGGTAGACACTTTTTCAACCAATCAGAGAAGAGAATTTTCCATTATGGCTAAAATATTCTACTCCGATTGGCTGAAAAAATGTCGGCGTCAACGCAGTGTCGGAGTGTCGGCCCAGAGTAAATCAGCTTTCAAGTTAGACAAAATTGTCACCAAACTGACGCACAGCTGGTATCTTTGAACCAATTTTCTCATTAACGAATGTACGTATGAATGCAATTCACATGCATCGAAATAGAAAAGAAGGTACCTCCTATACGTACGTCTTACGTAATAAAGACGACTAATGATAGTAAAAATCTCCTGAAAAGTCTTGTTTTTCCTGCGCCCTCCATAGCAGACTTGGATAGAACTACAGTGCATCACATCTCACATAGTGAATTTACTTTCAGACGAGTAGTGCACTCTAGGTGGAGGGAAACTCATGTCTGGTACATGCCAAACCTGCATGCTTGGTAGAGATCTAGGGAAGTGTGAATTTACTTTCAGACGAGTAGTGCACTCTAGGTGGAGGGAAACTCATGTCTGGTACATGCCAAACCTGCATGCTTGGTAGAGATCTGACAGAGTTCTAGCGTGTTTTTTCTCATGCAAGTTTTTTGGACTTTATCCAGAATTTTCCACTTTTTCTGAAGCCATTTTTTTGGCCCTTTTTAAAGAAAAAATGGGAATTTAAAAGTTAAAACTAGGTGGCGTGGTCTTCGAAATTCAATTTTAAAGTTTAAAACGAAACGCCATCTTAGATGTTTTCTAACATTCTAGTTTTAAAAGTTAAAACTAGGTGGCGTGGTCTTCGAAATTCAATTTTAAAGTTTAAAACGAAACGCCATCTTAGATGCTTTCTAACATTCAAATCCAAGATGGCGTCTTTCAAATGAACAATTTCTAGGGCTGGGAATTGAAAGCTACGTTATCTCTAATAGTGGATAAAAGCGACACAATATCACTTTTGCGCGAGAATTTTCCTAGTCGAAATCGTGTCATTTTCCGTTTTGCTGAGGAGATAATATATGGCCTCCATGATCATGTAATTTTACCTCCCTAGACTTCTTTCTGTGAGGGTATCTAAAGTCACATGTTTACACCAACAAACCCACAAGCTTTGAAGCATTTAAAAGTTGAAACTGAAAGTTTCATCAACGAGATACAGCCTGATTTCCTCGAATTTGTCATCGAAAATTTTGTCAAAAGGGAACGAATGTACCATCAAAGTCAAGGAGGTTATTTATATGATTATTGTTCCATAAAAAAATTCAGAATGTTTACTTCCCAAATCATTTAAGAAATCCATTTTCTTCCACGGAGAACCATGTTTAATTAAACAATCAAATCTTGCGTTCTTATTGGGAATTGGGACACCCTTTATTACACAACTGCTACATTTTCATCGCTACTTCTGAGCAGATAATCAGACGATCATTTCATTTTGTAAAGTTAGCAAAGCGTTACATACTCACATTCACACATTCCTAATTTATATTACTCTCTCGAGAGATAATCACGAAAGACGATGGGAAATTTTCGTTGTACATAAAATTTACAAAAAAATTCATCAGATAGGTATTGGCATAATTATGACCAAATTTGTTTCCTTGACATCTATCGCAATTATCTCCACAAAAAATCTCGATATTTTAGTAAGTTCAATGTACATACATGCAACAGATCCAATCATTAGTTATATTAGGACGTTAGCGTTTTTGCCCAATTAGTTTGTACGTTATTTACACTTGTTTTAAGTTCCAACATTATGTTGACTGGTACTACTGCTAATACAGGGCTAAAATGACTACTTTTGACTACATAATAAGTGACAATAGAGAGCCTAAAGAAAGCAAAACTAAGTAAATCTAGATACCAAAAATTAGATCTGATGGAAAAGCAAAGAAAATGGAGTAGACTAAAGTAATTCGAAACTGAAATCTAAAGTGTTGGAAGTAATTGTTGAGATATTTACCCCTCTAACTTCTTTCGACATATTTGAGAACCTAATATTAGCATAAGGAATTTCATAACTACAAATAAACGTGGATTTAATTTTCACATTTATTATTGAATAATATCAAAAGTTTCTAATAATTATCGCATCTTTTTCGAATCTTTCATCATCGTTTACGTTTAAATGGGTAAAACATATAAAGATAGTGGAATAAAAACATACAAATATGGTAATTATCATGCAAAAGTAGTTTAGAAGAAGAGACCTTCCTCTTTATCACCCGATCTTTAGTATCCCCTTATCCAAATCAAAAGTACTTCACTTCACGGTTTTAATTAAAGATTTTTGTATTCCAAACGGACGGATAGATAGTCTTCCAGATCTTAAAATATGAATAGGAAGTAGGAAGCCTCTCGTCCTTTAGACACGATAGAATATCCTTTATTATACTTACCTATCCTAGGTATTAGTCCGATTTTTATTTCATCCTCTTATTAGAGCGGGTTCCATATGTGATTGGAAATGATTAATTTAGATCTGTTGACATTTTCAAAGTGTAATTTAGTGAAACCATCAGAAAGAGTTTTGTAGACATCGCAATGTTGGTATTTTCTCAAATGTTCTTGGTCATTAATAGATTATTGGTTAGGAAACTGTCAGTTGAAAGTATATTTCCTGCAAAAGTTAACGTAATTTCTTAGTGAAAGGAATTGTAAAACTGTTGTAATTGTCTATTGGCCGAATAGTTTATGACGTGTGAATACAACATTACATTGTACAAGTGCTAGGGATGAGAGGTCCCTCTATTGTGTCATGTAAAAGTCTCATTAAATGAACGATATATATTTTTATATTTTTATGAAGTTGATAAATAAATTTTGTTTAAAAAATAATATTGTATTGATGTATGACAAACATACTTTTTTCTAGTTTTTAGTGAAAATTGATATTTTTTATCACCTGTCGAAGTTTTTTTTAAATGTTTTATAAGTTTAAGTTGTAAAAGTTTGTTAACCTGCTTCCGTGAAATTTTAAATATTTCCTAGTTTTAATGTTAACCGTTTTTATTTAGAGTCTAGAAGTACATAAATTTTAATTCACTTTGCAATTGAAATTTTACTCATTCGATAGAGCCTTGTATAATAACAAAAAATATATATTTTATTTAATTACCAAAAACTGAAGTACAATTTGATATTTTTAATTATAATTTAAGAACATTTTTAAACTTACACTTTGATTTTTAATTTTTACCTCTCTAATCTACCTATATTATTATTTACTAGCAATGATCATAACAATCTTATGTAAGTACTTAACAAGTGAACTAATAAAACTGAAAATGTACTTTGTTAAATTTATATTAAGTACAAATATTTTCCCTAATGGTGAGCACATTAATATTTTTCACCGTGACACCACCTACACAATTGAGGAAACAAAATAAATACGTAATATCGAAAGATTGTCTCAACATTCGAGAAAAGGCGTTTCATATAAGTGAAAATTGTTACATTTATTTATTTTAACCAATTTTCAAGATGAAGTTATTATGGTGGCTCTCTTCCATTTGCAATAAGTGTACAATTCTACCTAAATTTTATACAGAGAAGAGAGGTTGAATCGATAAGAGAATGCATATTTCAAAGAAAATGCGTGCTACAATTTAAATTTCTCACGAAGTATATAAAATCACTTGAGAAATATTAGATAAATACCTAAAATTTTGTGAAGCCCAACTTGACATTGAGGAAGACAGATTTCGAATTGAAATTTCCAATTATCTTTTGTCAGGGTATGAAAAAGACATTTTGAAAACTAACCATCCACGTATAACTTCTTGGGGGAATAAAGGGAAGTACGCGTAATTATGTTCATGAAACTATCCTCTCTATTTTGTGGAATTATCTGTCTTCGTCAGTGTCAGTATATTAATGACAAATAATGTAGATATTTTCCTCTGCTTTCGGTACAAAGTTTAGGTGCCAGATCAGACTAACACCTCATTTTATGAACAAAAATTCTCGCTCTCAAGTTGGACTGAAATAAATTTTGGCCTATCAGATGTTTGGAATTTATCTTTCAGTTCAGCTTGAGAACCAGTATTTTGGTCATAAATATGGCCCTAAGTCCTATTTAGTCCAAAAACCGTCCCATCTCTTTTCCTAATCCTTCTCTACTGAAATGGTGCAAAAGATATTGGTTCCACTTGATCGGATGAGCATGTCACGAAACAGCGCATTTTTCTTCTGAAAGTTTTTTGACTTTATCCACGATTAGAGATAACGTAGCTTTCAATTCCCAGCCCTAGAAATTGTTCATTTGAAAGACGCCATCTTGGATTTGAATGTTAGAAAACATCTTACAATTTTTTTGACACTTTTCACTTCTAAAACGACCAAAACAAACGAAAAATGTGCAGAAAAAACTATCGAAAACTATCGATAGTCAAGCACTATCGATAGTCAAGCCTCAACTATCGATAGCGTTCGATAGTCAAAACTATCGATAGTTATCGATAGTGCTATCGATAGTTCTCCTCCTCTAGGTTGAGGTTTTTCAAATTATTATTTATTTTTCAAAGCCATTTTGTACTTTTTCTTCAAGCTGACCTATTTATGCTCTGATACCCTTTGTGTACAACACGTGTGATTTACCTATTTATTACCCCTTCACTCCCCCCTCCCTAAAGTAATAATAAAATGTGATAAACTAAGATAAGAAGTATTTCGATAAAAAAACAACATTCAAAACGGATTGGTTTTCTACTAATTATGACGAAAAGTTTTTAGATACTAATTCCACTAGTTTCTATTGAAATAAATTATTTTTTGCTCTTCCAATCTTCATTTTTGATGGAAATGAATTGTTGGATATTTTCTTAGTTGAATTCCATTTGGGTCAAATTTAAATTTGTGGACAAGGTTTATTCTATCATTTTTGGTTATATGAGGACAAGTGTTTCGGGCTCTTTGGACTTGCCCTGCTACTTTATGAAACAGATTTACACCTAGCTGATCAGGTTAGTCCTATGACTAGACTCAGCTGATCAGATAAGCGTTGATAACTTTATGCATATATTCGTCAGATTGGCTAGAAAACCTAATCTTAAATTTGATGTTCTATTTTTATCACACTAAATTTCGCTTTATATCCAGTTTTTGACTCTGATTGATGCATGTTTTTTTTTTTTTTTTTTTTTTTTTTTTTTTTTTCTTTTTTTCTTTTGGTTATTAATAGATCTCGAATTTCTGCCACTAGCCGATCTCAGGTAAGAATACTATATCCTAACTACCGCTACATGGAGGTCGGAATGTCTGCTATATATGCTACTGTTTAGAAGAAGGAAATCTCTTTTGGAAAAATTGCCGAAGAAAAATTTCAATATTTAAATTCTTTTACTAGGTAGAGTGTTCCTAACGTAAATTTCACCTTGAAAATCAAGGCTAGACGGAAAATCCTTATTAGATGATTAGACGGTAGTTTAGGCGATAATGCAACAAGAGGGACAAACTGGGGTTTGGAAGAAAAAGAAAAAACAACATTTTACTGGACACACTAAAAATGATTACTAACTGATTATTTGATCAGAGGTTATCTGTTTTATAATTTGGGTGAAATTTAATCTTTCATGCCCAAAAAGAAAAAAAAAATCTCAGTAGGTAAGTTAAGAAGGGTAAAAAAGAAAAGGAAAAAATTAAAACCAAAGTCAGGTTTTCCCATTTTCCTCAAGAGCACTGAACACTTTAGATTTCAGTTTCGAATTATATTTTATTAAATCTATACTTACTATTTTAAGATTGTTTTTTACGCATGGGTGGTGGAAGATGTTGGTTGTGTTAATCTGTGTGTTGGTCCGTCTGTTTGTATGGGTGGGGTGTGTGTTTTCCTATTTTTGTAGCATGTGGATGTTTGGCATTTGTGGTTTCATCCTAACCCATTCTTCGTTACAAGCGTATATGTTTTTCATTTTTATTCTCACGTTTGTTAATTTTCTCTTCTTCTAAACTACTTTTGCATGATAATTACCATATTTGTATGTTTTTATTCCACTATCTTTATATGTTTTACCCATTTAAACGTTAACGATGATGAAAGATTCGAAAAAGATGCGATAATTATTAGAAACTTTTGATATTATTCAATAATAAATGTGAAAATTAAATCCACGTGTTTCGAATTACTTTAGTCTACTCCATTTTCTTTGCTTTTCCATCAGATCTAATTTTTGGTATCTAGATTTAGTTTTTTGCTTTCTTTGGGCTCTCTATTGTCACTTATTATGTAGTCAAAAGTAGTCATTTTAGCCCTGTATTAGCAGTAGTACCAGTCAACATAATGTTGGAACTATCTACATATTTGATAGATGCCCTTTGAGTAAATTTTTTGAACTGACAAATCGCGGGACGCCCCATCACCCACCTAAAAATAATATAGTAATCATCATCATAATAATCGTGTGATGTTCACACCAGATTTTTTTTTTTTTAATAGGTGGGTACCTACATTTAGACATATGAAAAATTCAAAACCGGGACAAAATGGCAAACTGGCCGAGAGAGTGGCTTCAAACAATCAAACCGGGACGTATGGCAAACATAACGAGTTTTAGATTGTTTCAGCAGTATCGGGACAACTTGTAGAGGATTATAACATAGACCTGTGATGGAACCTAAATTTGAAAATTATACAATAATTATTAATTTCACTATGTAGGTACCTATAGCTGTAGAGGATTATAACATAGACCTGTGATGGAACCTAAATTTGAAAATTATACAATAATTATTAATTTCACTATGTAGGTACCTATAGGTGAACGAACGTGTATTACTACTGTACTCTACTCAATTATGAAAATTATGAAGCAGTCATTTATGATGTCATAGAAACTACTAAAGTACTATACTTGAAAAAATTATCATTTACGAGGAATATTCAGATTTGTACCTACCTAAATATTTTATTCTGACTAATACTAAGTAAGTAGTCAGAAGAAGAAGAAGAAGAAAAAGAAGAAGAAGAAGAGGAAGAAGAAGAAGAAGAAGAACATGGACACAAAAAGCTTAGGGTATTAGTTCAAGAGTTTCCCGACAGGATTGCTTCACGTATATGAAAAGCTCTTTCAAATGTTTCAGGTTTCAGATGATAGTATGAAAATGTTTATTGCTTCTTTCGCTTCAGTTTGCATTAATATTCCCCAATTTCCTTTTTCCCACTTTTCACAATGCCCAGTACACCATCAACCATTGAAACCCTATTCACATCTTTCCTCCAGTATCAATACGAACAAAACGAAGAACAGAAATTAAGAGCTAGTCTTGATGAAATTTCAAACTTTGACGGCAAATCGTCTCTTGTACATAATTTTATATCATCTATCGATGAAATTTATCTCGAAAACGCAAACAATCAAAAACATATTCGTATTATTACTTCCACAATCAAAAATAAGGAGCGCGGCAGCGCTCCGCCCCGCCAAGTCAAGAAAGTTTGACCGCGCTACTAGAGATATTATACGCGACAGGGAAAGTAGCCGTTTTCAGGTAGTTGTAGGCAGACAGCCACAAATGACGGAAGAAAACGGATTGCATGTGTGTGTGTTGGGGCATGAAAGCAGACCAAGTTGAAAAAAAAAATCATCAAAATCAGTTAAGTTTAGCCGGAGATATTTGACTTTAAAAAACGTCAAATTTTTCATCATTTTCTGCTGCTGCTGCTGCTTCTGCTTTCAAAATCGGTTAAGTTTAGCCGGAGATATTTGACTTTGAAAAACGTCAAATTTTTCATCATTTTCTGCTGCTGCTGCCCGCTTCTGCTTCTTCTTTGACGCTGACCGCTCTACAGCCTAAACCACTGGACCGATTTTGATGGTTGATGGCTCATTTTTTTTCTCGTGAGTGGTAGGTGTGCCTTTTCATAAAATGAAATATATCAACATTATCAACTCTTTCAAGTCTGGGAAATTTCAAATTTATGTATTACCATAACGAACCATTAAAACTGAACAGATATCATTTCTGATTTCAATAGACAATTGAGGACGGTGATAAAGGGCGTATTTGGCCTTTTCTGTTTTTCTCCTAAAATGCCGGGTTTTACCTGATGAGGATGCATTGGATAGGGCCCGGGAAACCATTTCCAGTGTCTCTTGCTGGTTTTCCGCTAATAGGTTGACCCTCAATGCCGACAAGACTTTTATCGTCAACATTGTTTGAGAATTTGACCACAATAATGATAGTAGTAGCCTACTGCTGGATTAAAGGGACTCTTTAGTTCTATTCGAGCATAAATAAGCACTACAAGAAGTAGGAAGATGTGAAATTCCATCATCTGGATCATTAGGCGATCTTGCGCCCAATCGTGGAACCAAACTCACGCAGTTTTGACCCAGGTGGATGGCACCCATTGGGGTTCCCTCTCGAGGTTGTTCACTTGTTCGATGATCTTCTGGTATGAAGATTCGTTATCCTGGTTGATGATGACCATGTCGAAATATTTGCCGTACTTCTCTTCCATCTCACGAGCCTTCTCAATTGTGTCCTTCAGATCCTCATCCTGGGGAACGGAAAGAAATTTACATCAACTGTTACATCCTTAAGAATAATAGGTAATACCTTAAAATATTCAGGGCAGGCCAGCCTAGTTAGCTTGGTTGGTAGCGCGTCTGCCTTATAAGCGCTAGGCCGTGGGTTCGATTCCCGCCCGGGGCGGATTTTATTCTAAACAGGTAAGGTTCGTTCTCGGAAAGGCTGGCTTTCTCCTATCCTGTCTTCCTTCTCTCTTCTTTTTCGGGATGATAAGACCTTGGCAGTTACAGTTCCCTCTATTAAACTTTTTTATTTATTTATTTATTTTAGTACGTCTATTCCATTCAAGTTACCTTGAAGTTATCGCCCCTGCGGATTCGTTTCTGCTTCAACAATTCAAACGGAGGAGGCGCCACAAATATCACAAATGGTTTCAAGTCAGAACTCCGCAGGATTTTCAATGATTGAGGATGAAGATTGAGTACGCAGATTTTGCCTGCGTTGACCACTGTTCGAATTGCGTCCAGTGATGTACCTGTGAGAGAGGAAAGAAGAAGATGTCAGTAAGCATCTACTCGGACAATGAAAATCGACAAAATCTCTTTTCCTGTGAAGAACGACACTTTTACCTCCAAAATCATCTACGCTTTCATATCGCTTTCCACCTACTGATTCTAAGGTCCGCCGATTTAAGTTTGAGAGTTACCTAGGTAGTTTCGGTCAATTTCATTTGAACTGAGGATCTGGTAATAAATTGAAAATTTCATTTAGAAGGTCACCGAGATCACTGAGATGTATAAATATTAATATTTTTACCTATCACCAGACTGAACAAAGGTGAACATACCTACCACTTCCCTTTTACTACACTAGTTGTATTCTCCTTTCGGAATTTCCCCTTTTCTCAAGTTTGTTTCCCCTTTTTTCCTAGCACAGGCGCTCTAACGCGAAAGGAGGGGAAACAAGCTTCACAAGAGGGAAAATTGCAAAGAAAA
>NW_007378023.1:102474-169298 GCF_000475195.1 Diaphorina citri | reverse complement strand
AGGGAGCAACCTCCGTGGCCGAGTGGGTATCACACTAGGCTTGCACGCAGGAGGTCCGGGTTCGATTCCCGGCGGGGCAGAGGTTTTTTCGGCTCTGTGCTTGGAGTTCGGGGTGCACTCAGCCTCGTGAGGACAAATGAGTAACTACTTTAATAGAGTAGCGACAAGTGGCGGCATTACAAGTCGAAGAGACGAGCGATAATAAATATGATGATTGAGTAAAATGAAAGACTTGTACAAACGTACATAATACTGTGATACCCACAAAGTTGTGAAAAAGCTCTCTGCTTTACCACAAAGATTCATGATTTGATTTTTTTGATTTGATTACTTTTTTAAGGACTGCAACAATCAGCAACATGGGTTTAACTAAACTTATTTTTGAAGAGGCTGCTGTATAATGGTATAGTGAAGCCTTTTTGAAACTGTTTGGAAACCCACAAACCCAGAGGGTCAAGACTACACCTATTTTGAACTTTGAATGCGTTCGATTCTAAACTTGGCTGGTGACAAACTACTGCACAGATTGCCTTTGATATCTTTTATGACTTATTTATTAGAGAGAGCTTCTTCCTTGCTTTTTCAGCCGTTTTCTCTTTGATTCATCCCCCCTTCTCCGCATTTCAAAATGTGAGCTTTATTGGTTAAAACATTTTTTTCGGTTTGTTTTGCATGTTTTTCGTACATAGCTATCTCATGTATTTCTTTACATTCTTTTCGGAATTCTCGACCGTACTTTGGATCATTATTTCACATTAGCTTTCTGCTTGTTCATTTCCTTTTCCTCAGCACATTCGGCTTCTGCCCCCGCAAGTAGACTGGACTGTGTTAGCTTCGTATTGTCGATCCTTGGAGACTCATTTTCATCCAAGTTATTATTCTTCGTTTTTGTTCTTGCTCATTTGTCGGTTGTCACATGTGTGTGTTCTGCTCACCTTATTTGCCTTACTGATTGTAGAGTGTTATGGCTTTTTATACTAGTGTGTCCTGTGGCAAGGGATTACCTTTAATTTTTGTTTTCTCAGTGAGTATTTACAATGAGTAAAGTGCCATTATTGGAGGGTTCAATGTAAGCACCCGCTAAGTTGGAATGGGCTAAGTGCATGGGTTCGTATATTGGAGTCTGCAATGTATGAGGATTGGTGGGCATGATACTGGGGGGCAAAAAACTACCAAATTTCTGCAACATAATAGTGAAATTTCCAATTCGAATCGATCAAATTGAATAGGAAAACATTTATGGTAATCATAATCTAACTGTTTTCAAATGCTCATGACTCAAATTTTATTAAATTGTTAAAATAGGAAAACAAAGCAAATAAAAACCCCTAGTGAACTAAAACTAGGACACATTATGTTCAGCGGGATAAGAAACAAGAAACAGTAGAAGAAAACAAACTTGAAGAGTGAGAGGTCTGTCTGACAAGTGTTTTAAATGTCATGCCACGGCATAAATAATAGTGGTAGGCCCTGTGAGTCATTATTTATAACAAGTCATAGGTAGTACAAGTATTTACATTTCTCACAAATTCTACTGCACAGCTTCTCCAGAACTTCACATCAGGACTGTACAACCTATACACAATCTGGTGGGATATATCAGTACTTAAAATAAAGGAGAAAGAAAAAAATAAAAGGATAGAACCATGTCATCTTTCAGAACCTCGGGGGTTGCAAATGTCATCGATATAAAAATTATTGTCATCTCGTAAAAGCAATAAGGAATTCTTACCATTTCAAATGTGGAAATCTCCCACAGTTCTGTTGGTTTTGAAGTTAACCCTCCACGGTTAATTATAATAATATCTGTATTTATTTCAAAATCATGATGATAATTTTTCGTTTCCCTAGAACCAACGAAATTTCCATGCTCTTACAGGGTTACCCGAAAAACTAGATAGGTTTGAGGACTTTGAGGTGAAAATGTATACATGTAGGGTACCTACCTCCATGCTCTTACAGGGTTACCCGAAAAACTAGATAGGTTTGAGGACTTTGAGGTGAAAATGTATACATGTAGGTACCTACCTAAACAAGCCCTCCACGGTTAATTATAATAATATCTGTATTTATTTCAAAATCATGATGATAATTTTTCGTTTCCCTAGAACCAACGAAATTTCCACGCTCTTACAGGGTTACCCGAAAAACTAGATAGGTTTGAGGACTTTGAGGTGAAAATGTATACATGTAGGTACCTACCTAAACACATCACATAAGGCATAGGGAGGAGGCAGATCCTCATAAAGCTGAGTAGGTAGTTGGGTTCTCGTAAAGCTTATTAGTCATCTCAAGGAGTGTATAATGAATGACTTCTTAACTCAAAGAGATTTGAACTCATACACTGTTAATTATAATAATATCTGTATTTATTTCAAAATCATGATGATAATTTTTCGTTTCCCTAGAACCAACGAAATTTCCATGCTCTTACGGGGTTACCCGAAAAACTAGATAGGTTTGAGGACTTTGAGGTGAAAATGTATACATGTAGGTACCTACCTAAACATATCACATAAGGCACAGGGAGGAGGCAGATCCTCATAAAGCTGAGTAGTTGGGTTCTCGTAAAGCTTATTAGTCATCTCAAGGAGTGTAAAATGAATGACTTCTTAACTCAAAGAGATTTTAACTCATACACTTCATACTTTGTGAGTTTCATTACCTTTGACATATTTTCTGCCATCATGGGTTCGTATTTTGTTTACGTTGGTGATTTTATATGAATGTCAACTCGGCAAATATCAACATTGACGAAGGGGGTACAGTTGTCACCAATGTCACCACACTATCTGTATTGACTTTTCTGCAGCCCTGTACACATGACAAGGTTTCACAAATTTTGTGGTTGCTGTTGATACGCAGGGGGTGACTTTTGCTTTCATTAGGGTGCTGGTTTCCTATCTATTCCATTTTTAGACATCATTATCTTCATTGTCTGTGGTAGGTTCCCTTTTGTTTATTTTTCTCATTATTCCTAATTCACCTCTTCGGGGATGCCTGGGACAGTTTGAGGAGAAGTTTCATCGTGGATTAAGTGGCGGCCCTCTTCGATCGGATTGAAATGATTGAATAGTTGAATACAACTCGATGCTACACAACGATATATCCATTTATACTTGAAGTATCGTTGATATCTATGTATTGTATGTCCCCTTTGTGTTCCTCGTGTATCAAAGATCGAAATTTCGATATATCCCGGCTAGCTTCAAATGCTACCTTGATGCAAAGGCAATGGAGACCCCACAATCCTCCTGGATTGAAAAAATGTATCAGGTCTTTCCAATCAAGCTTCATCGAATGAATATAACCCATGAACTACACTACTAAAGCTCGTAGATAATAAGTTCCTTAGGATGGCTGAAATAATAATTTTTACTGACAACTTGTTGACAGAAGAACTGAAGATGAGACATATTTTTTTACCAGTAGCATGCCTGCATGCATGCACTATGAACGCGTCATGCTATCAGATATTAAGTGTTGATAATGTCATGATGTCTTTCTTCCTGAGGTCTTGTGCTGGTGATGGAATGGTGAAACTTTTAGAACTGTCCGACTTACAGTTGAGAAGTTTAATGTAATAGAAAGTCGTGTGATGTTCACACCAGATTTTTTACCAGTAGCATGCCTGCATGCATGCACTATGAACGCGTCATGCTATCCAGATATTAAGTGTTGATAATGTCATGATGTCTTTCTTCCTGAGGTCTTGTGCTGGTGATGAAAACAATGAAAGATTTTCTTAAAATATTACAGGACTTTCTTTCTCTTTACAGACCAGATTTTTTGGGGGTGATAATAAATGGGTACAGAGTATCAAAAGACATCACAAACTCATTGTGATTCAATCATTCCTCAAAAGTGCAGATCCTCATTCTACAGATTAGTTTCTACTCAAAGATTTATCATTCTACAAATTCGGGCAAAAATTTGAAAATGCCAAACAAAATTGCAATATGAAAATCAGAAGATCAACTCTCTGATGATGTACATGAATTTGATAAAATTTGTTTTTTCTAAGATCATCTTTATGCAGTTCATCAGCATTATCCCTTTCTCACAAATTCTACTGCACAGCTTCTCCAGAACTTCACATCAGGACTGTACAACCTATACACAATCTGGTGAGATATATCAGTACCTAAAATAAAATACATGGACCACTTGACCCAGACCCAAAGTAATCAGAGCAGAAAATTTAAACAAGTTTGGTTCAAAAAAGAACTGCCCAGCTATAAAATAGTTCAACAATGAAAACAGAAATGCTGAAAATAGAAAACCACCCCTAAAGTCCTTAAAAAAGCTGTTAGTACGCACGTGTGCACCTCGTTGTCTCTTGGTTTCAAGTTGAATAGTTCTTGTTCGAAAACCTAAAATAAAATAGATGGACCACTTGACCCAGACCCAAAGTAATCAGAGCAGAAAATTTAAACAGCTTTGGTTCAAAAAAGAACTGTCCAGCTATAAAATAGTTCAACAATGAAAACAGAAATGCTGAAAATAGAAAATCACTCCTAAAGTCCTTAAAAAAAGCAGTTAGTACGCACGTGTGCACCTCGTTGTCTCTTGGTTTCAAGTTGAATAGTTCTTGTTCTAATTCTACTGTATGTTCTATCAATGTCTGTGAAATAATATATGGTCATTTTTTATGAAAACTTAATTGTACGAAGGTGTAGTGCGTGTGTGGCATTCACGGATGCTGAGGTAAAGTTTGGGTCCTGGAAATCTCATAATAAAATAATTCTTTAATTAAGTATCAGGTAAAGTTGAAAGCTGGAATCGTATGTGGATGTTTGAAATTTCTTTTTCTAGATTCAGAATTCATTTCATACTGTGACACTGCAACTTTCATAAAGGCGATATGATATGTGGATGTTTGAAATTTCTTTTTCTAGATTCAGAATTCATTTCATACTGTGACACTGCAACTTTCATAAAGGCGATATGAATATATAGGCGTACCTACTTTATATGGGTTTCTAAGAATTATAATGATTATATTTTCAAGTTTGTTTTTGAAACACACAAATCATGTCCGGAATTGCTAATCCAATTTTCTTGTGACAAATTTCACATTTTCAGTGAGAACGGATAAGAGCTTAAAACGTATTATAATGATTATATTTTCAAGTTTGTTTTTGAAACACACAAATCATGTTCGGAATTGCTAATCCAATTTTCTTGTGACAAATTTCATATTTTCAGTGAGAACGGATGAGAGCTTAAAGTGTAGAAAAGTAATAATTCTATGCGTTGTGTTGTATGAAATGATTAGAAGAGACAAGGATTGAAAACTCTCAACGAACTTTTGCCACAAAAGTAACTTTCCGAATACACGAGTTGAGTTTCAGATCGAATCCAATAAATTGATGGGTTATTTGGTTTCCAAGCAAAACTTTTAACTCAATTTTCCGCAGAAAACATGAAACTTTCATTTCAAACAAAGGACAGACTAGTTGTATGCATTTGCTCACTCGTATGTCACTCACGTATTCCATTATCAGCTCCAGTCCTCTAGGTATAAAGGTTAGACTAGTTGTATGCATTTGCTCACTCGTATGTCACTCACGTATTCCATTATCAGCTCCAGTCCTCTAGGTATAAAGGTTAGATGACGATGACGACCGTTGCAACATAAAAAGAAGATGCATTAAAGTTTAGAGCATTTTTCTGTGACGGACAAAGTGGAAAGTGGACTGAGTGGATTCAGATGACAAACATTTCAGCATTTTCCCTTGCGATATACCAGTGGTGATTATAGGGACCTCTTTAGGGGTTCACTAATCCTAAGATTTTAGTGATTAGGTATGTTTACCTTCTTTTGGATATATTTTAACATTTTCAACATATCAAATGAATTTAGAGCATTTTTCTGTGACGGACAAAGTGGAAAGTGGACTGAGTGGATTCAGATGACAAACATTTCAGCATTTTCCCTTGCGATATATATCAGTGGTGGTAGAGCATTTTTCTGTGACGGACAAAGTGGAAAGTGGACTGAGTGGATTCAGATGACAAACATTTCAGCATTTTCCCTTGCGATATATCAGTGGTGGTTATAGGGACCTCTTTAGGGGTTCACTAATCCTAAGATTTTAGTGATTAGGTATGATTTACCTTCTTTTGGATATATTTTAACATTTTCAACATATCAAATGAATGTGAATGATAACTTTCCAAAAATTAAATTTGTACGTTCCTTTAACTTCCACATCCATTGTCATTACTTGAACCAGAACATAAATATTCTTGTGGATATTTAGAATCCGTCACTGGATGCTTCAGATAAAGCTTTCAGCTCTTAGCCCCTCACGTTTTTCTCTTTTGAACATTTAGGTATTTTGATATGACCACAGTAGCTTCGTTTATATGACTTTCAAATTAAAAGTAAAACATGGGTGACCACTGTTTGTTCAGACGTCAAAATGTAGACAATGAAACTAAAATGTAGCCAGGCGATAGCACGTTGAATGCACTAGTTCCCGAGGGATCACTTAAGCAACGTTGAATGATATGACCACAGTAGCTTCGTTTATATGACTTTCAAATTAAAAGTAAAACATGGGTGACCACTGTTTGTTCAGACGTCAAAATGTATATAGGCAATGAAACTAAAATGTAACCATGCGATCGCACGTTGAATGCACCAGTTCCCCAGGGATCACTTAAGCAACGTTGAGCGTGGTTGGTATCCGGATGAGTGACCATTTGGGTAATCGAGTGCTGCTGGCTGGTCATGGCCCACTCTGGCTGCGGGAGGTTAATATGTGAGAAGGCGGGTTGCTTGTCGTCAAGTTATACCGTGTCGTTAAATCCCTAGCAAACAAGACAAACTGAAATGAGGCTATACGTAGAGTTAAGCTTAAATCAGGGTCGGTTGCAAAGCAAATACTTACTTTTTAAGAAACATGATTGTATACTAAGAGCCTGGTGCTTCCTAATACATGTCCACAGAATCACAGAAATAGATACCAATAGACACGGGTCTAAAAAACATTGAACACCTTTTACCTCCGTAGGTCAAACACCCTGTTTAAATATAAAAATAAGTTTATTATTACCTATTATCGTAAACTTTTATAACCGCAATTGAATTGTATGTGTAGGGCAAATTAGAAACATAGCATAATGTACCTACGTATCCATGTAAAGTACCTACAAGTAAATATTTACATGAGTAGAACACATAAACAATCCGTGTATGTAATGTAGAGCCAATAGTAATAAAAATAATTAAATAAATAATAATAAAAATGTGATATTGGTACTTACACCTCTCTAGCAATGGCCATAAAACATGAAATTGATAAATGGTAAATACAATTGATTGTTATTGCCTTGTGGTTAATAAACAGCATATCTTTTTTTATTGGATAAAAATTGTAGGTATGCGTGGGATTTTTTTTTTTTTTTTTTTTTTTAAAAAATAATAATAATAATAATGTGCAATCAAAATTACTACTTTTTTGAGTAATAGAACAAGTACACATGATGTGCCTGGTCTTAGATACAAATAAGAAGTAGGTACCTAAAATATTTAACTCTTCTGTAGGTACCTCGTATATGAACGAATATTTTATCTGAATAGGTACAACAAGAAAAAACACAAAGAAACAAAATGGAATAGGTGACAGGTGGGTGGGATGTAGAGAGACATAGCGAAGAAGGAGAAAAGATTAAAATAAGTAAAAAAGTTTTTCCCTCATGTTGGCAGAACAACAATGAAAGATTTTCTTTAAATATTACAGGACTTTCTTTCTCTTTACAGACCAGATTTTTTGGGGTGATAATAAATGGGTACAGTAAGAGTATCAAAGACATCACAAAGCACACTCATTGTGATTCAATCATTCCTCAAAAGTGCAGATCCTCATTCTACAGATTAGTTTCTAGTGATAGCTGTCCAAGTGGAATGACGTTCAGTTTTCTCCTCAATAGGTAATGTAAGATTCTTAGATTCTTAAATGTGAAATGGAATTACCTACTTATGTCCTGATGGATTTTTTTTTTTTTAACACCTCAGTCTGAAAACACGCCTGTGTCACTCACATTTCTTTTGTTTTTCTTTCACTTTTGTTCACAATGTGATTTTTCTCCTTTCCTTCTTATAGTTCTTCTACATCATTTTACCAGTTTTTCCCATCCCTCATGTACAATTTTCTGTTTGCTTTCACATATTTTATATTTTTAACATTCTTCCTTTTTTGCTCCTTTCTTTTTTTATTTTTCTTGATGTTTGTTTTCGTTTTTAAATTTACTTAAGTGAAATGTATGTTTGTTTTGTTTGATGGTGTTGCTTTTCTTTTCTCCTCGGTTTGCCTCTTTACTTTCCTCTTATCCCCTTCCACCTTTTATTTTTTTTCCTTTCATTGTCATTGTTTTCCTCATGTCTACATCTCTTACCATTTTCCCCCTCCTTGGAAGAAGCAACATGGGAGTGACCCACAACTGGGAACAAAACACTCTTGTTCAAAGTGTTACCAGGCAATGCCTACTTATAAATCGAAGTTCTTGTTGTTAAATCTCATTGGTAATAAGGAAATCAGACATAAGTAGGTATACCTTTGTTCCTACCCAAGAAGTAGGTACACTTCTCCAAAATTCGACTATTCTCTATTGAACATTAGAGACATTATCAATATTGGTCTGAACTTGGCTTGGTTACAAGACTTACAAGTTAATGTTCAAAATAAAACCATGTGCTTCAAGTTGTAAACTGATTTCATCAACAGAGTCAGACTTGTTGTTGATGATCCTCGAAAGGATGATAACAATTAAGTTATCTAAGATCTAAATACTCTCTAGATCTATGCGTGTGGTCCAGGATCTAATGTTTATGTGTTATAATATAACTTATTTGGCTTTTTAGACTGATGATACTCTTTATGGCTCTCATCAAGTACACTGAGGCTTTAAGACCATCTTAAACACTCTGCTCCTGCAACGCCAACCAACGATGATTGGTGGAGTAGTAGTTCCAAAATATTACTACTAGTAAACAAGCCTTCTTTGTCAGCAATCTAAATGCAGTTCAAAGGTTTAAAACAAAATATCACAGTTTTACTGCTGAAACCCTCCAAGAGATTAAATCTTGATTAATCATTTTCCTATCACAACATCTAGCGTTGCTGAAGTGTTTTATTCGGATCAAAAAGCATTTTATTGAGTAGTGTCAATGATGACGTGTCTGCTATATTTATTATAGGTACATAATATGTAACTATTGTAACTATCTAATCATCATTCTAAAAACGTTTCCTAGTGAGCACCACACGTGCAGGAATACCAACAAATCAAAACTGTGGATCATAATTGGAAACATTACAAGATCGAACTAATTAAAACGTGAGCACCACACGTGCAGGAATACCAACAAATCAAAACTGTGGATCATAATTGGAAACATTACAAGATCGAACTAATTAAAACGAAAAACACGAAAAGGGTCCAAATTAATTACACAGTAGCCACGGGTCAATTCGGATCCCAAATTCAGTAGGACCAGTGGACCACATTGATTTCCTTGTAGAGAAATTAAAACATATTTATCAGACATGAAACATGAAAATTAAATCACGCTGAGATTTTAGTTGGACACATTGATTTCCTTGTAGAGAAATTAAAACATATTTATCAGACATGAAACATGAAAATTAAATCACGCTGAGATTTTAGTTGGATCTGTTGAGGAACCACAGGTCGGGAACGAACTTTTTCAAAGATCAAGTCCCTACATTTCGTGAAATGAGGTTCAACGAAAATTGAATACTTAAAATAAAATAGATGGACCACTTGACCCAGACCCAAAGTAATCAGAGCAGAAAATTTAAACAGCTTTGGTTCAAAAAAGAACTGCCCAGCTATAAAATATTTCAACAATGAAAACAGAAATGCTGAAAATAGAAAATCACTCCTAAAGTCCTTAAAAAAGCAGTTTGTAGTACGCACGTGTGCACCTCGTGGTCTCTTGGTTTCAAATTGAATAGTTCTTGTTCGAATTCTACTGTACACTTATGGTAACGGTCGTACATACCGTTCAATATTCGCACTGGTTCTGAATCTCACTATTAGTTATACGAGTAGTCAAGAAAATTCATACATTTCTACAAATATACACCGCCAACATAAAATTTACATGAGATTTGGTATACAAAGTTGTTTTCAAAAAATTATACCGGTCGTACATACCGTTCAATATTCGCACTGGTTCTGAATCTCACTATTAGTTATACGAGTAGTCAAGAAAATTCATAGATTTCTACAAATATACACCGCCAACATAAAATTTACATGAGATTTGGTATACAAAGTTGTTTTCAAAAAATTATACAATATTGCATGAAGGATAGAAAAGCCTCTAAAACTATCAAAAAGTTGAGGAAGAAGAAAAAGCTTATCACTGACGACTCAATTAGTCCATTTCATGTAAGAAGCTTCCATAACTATCTTCAATATTACGTTATTCTACCTAAGCCTGAAGCCAGCATTATTGTTTGGCTCCAATTATTCATTGTCGAACCTAACTACCTCATGATGATTGGTTCAAGTTCCAGGTGTGCTTGCAGCAGGACTCAAAAAAACTTCTGTTTTGACTTTGGTCTTAATTAAGATAAAAAAAAACTAGGATTTCTAATTAAGGGTTTCAGAAGTAAATTCCATAACTATCTTCAATATTACGTTATTCTACCTAAGCCTGAAGCCAGCATTATTGTTTGGCTCCAATTATTCATTGTCGAACCTAATTACCTCATGATGATTGGTTCAAGTTCCAGGTGTGCTTGTAGCAGGACTCAATTTTTCAAAAAACTTCTGTTTTGACTTTGGTCTTAATTAAGATAAAAAAAACTAGTATTTCTAATTAAGGGTTTCAGAAGTAAACCTAGTGTATCTAATGCGTGTCCTAACCAATCTTGAGAATATAGGTAGTAAGTACCTAATAGTACTTATCAGCCGTCAGTGGTTAGAAGGCAGTGCCACCATATTTTTCAATGATTTCGTACAAGTTCATAGGAAGGGCGATATACATACCTCACTTAGCTCAATATACATAAGTACTTATTCCTCCAGTAGGTACATAGATAAAATAGTAGAAATTATCTCTTCTATCTGCACATGCAATAGAATTAAAGTCATTACTGATTACACCATTTCTCAATTAGTTCATGCTAATAGTACTTATCAGCCGTCAGTGGTTAGAAGGCAGTGCCACCATATTTTTCAATGATTTCGTACAAGTTCATAGGAAGGGCGATACCTATACATACCTCACTTAGCTCAATATACATAAGTACTTATTTCTCCAGTTGGTACACAGATAAAATAGACTGATTACACCATTTCTCAATTAGTTCATTCTGCACATGCAATAGAATTAAAGTCATTACTGATTACACCATTTCTCAATTAGTTCATGTGGCTCCTTCATTGGTCCACTTTAAGGATTAATGGATTATCGCAAACTTGCTAGAGTAAATCGCATCCGATAAATGAGGGCAATTTTTCATCACCATTTATGGTGATCGTGCTTCTAATCTAATCGATGCCCATAAGGGAACATCATGATTATTATACTTGCATTTATCACTAACTTGAGTGTTCTCGTCAACCATCAGTGTGTGGATTGAACGTCCCTCTTATTGCTGTTTTCACAATGTTCAGAATTTATTTGCCTCTTTTTGTCATAAATAAATGAAATAAAATTATCATTAGTCATCCTCAGGATCAGTCAATTGTCAATTTGGGAGTTCATTCAGGTGCGGTGGTAGAAAATTTTGCCCAAGTTCTTGCTCAGGGGACACCTCGCCACCGCCGCGCCCCGCGACGATTACAAAAATAATAATAGTAAAACATGTGCAGGCTCTTTCTATATCCTACTGTCCTACAGTAAATGTTATCCAATATCTGAAAAATGTTCCGTCAAAAAGCTCGTCAACCTAGATCTCTCGCGTTTGATTCTAAGAGGTTTCGTAACATCTCAACCTATATACATTTTAACACGGTCTCAAATTTCTCCATGTTCATTTCGTTTGGGAGTTCATTCAGGTGCGGTGGTAGAAAATTTTGCCCAAGTTCTTGCTCAGGGGACACCTCGCCACCGCCGCGCACCGCGACGATTACAAAAATAATAATAGTAAAACATGTGCAGGCTCTTTCTATATCCTACTGTCCTATAGTAAATGTTATCCAATATCTGAAAAATGCTCCGTCAAAAAGCTCGTCAACCTAGATCTCTCGCGTTTGATTCTAAGAGGTTTCGTAACATCTCAACCTATTTTAACACGACCAATATCTGAAAAATGTTCCGTCAAAAAGCTCGTCAACCTAGATCTCTCGCGTTTGATTCTAAGAGGTTTCGTAACATCTCAACCTACATTTTAACACGGTCTCAAATTTCTCCATAGATAGCGAGAGCGCAGAGATATTAAAAGTTAGATAATTCAGTAGTTATAAAATAAGAACCCCCCGCTGAGAGTCTCCTATGAAATTTCAAGTCTCGAGTTCCTTTTGACTGTGATATCTAATATTATGGAGCCATGTCGTCTCTCTCTTGTTCACTTTGCTGCTGAAACAAGAGCTAATAAATAGAACGCAGTGATGAAATTCTAGAGCAAATAGGTGGAACAGAACGTTTGATAAAACTCAAGAAAAACCAGTCGAACGACAAACATAAGGGAAACAAGAGCTAATAAATAGAACGCAGTGATGAAATTCTAGAGCAAATAGGTGGAACAGAACGTTTGATAAAACTCAAGAAAAACCAATCGAACGACAAACATAAGGACAAAATAAACATGAAGATAATACAAACATCAGGTATAGGAGCTTCCAATTCTATGAATCAAGGCAGAATAAACAAGGTGTAGTAGCCATAGGCCAACTTTTGCCAACTCCACTGATCCGAGAATGACTGATGAGACCAAAGATAGTTTACCGTAACATCAATCTTCATATTTGTAAATTGTAACGATGTTACTCGTACAATGCCACAAAGACTGTGTGGATAAAAGGTCAAACAGCAACAAGCAGAATAATAAATTTGATAATTAAAACTACAATTCCCATCAGACTCGTTTAGAGTTATGACCACATTAAGAAGAACTAAATTTAAACTGAACCTACAAACCAAATCTGACACCTTGGTGGATGATTTAAACAGCGAGAAATTTTTAATCCAACAGCACAGAATGGCATCAGGCTTCTAATCAATGAGCAGAAGATTTTTTTGATATCTTCATTAGGTCTTTCTTCTTCTCGACTCCTAATCTGTTCATAAATTGTGATTAATACCCAAATGGTATTGTTAAAATTATATACACTGTCGTATTTTTGGATCTTGGAAATTTAGGCGTGTTGCTGAGACAAGTGTGCCCTGAAGAACTTTATGATTAGATATCATTTCAAACTACCTGGGCACATTAGAAGAACTTTGTTCGATATTCAAAATTTGTGAAATGTGGAGAGATGAAGCCAAAAGGAGAACAATGTAGCTTGCACGAAAGCTGTGGAATATTTATAGGGCCAACTTCAGGACGAAATTCGTTGACTCACAAAATGGGGACACTTGTGTGAGCTAATTTTCAGACAAATATGTATGAGTTTTCAATTTTTCATGAAGAGATTTCTCGGAAAAAAAGATAATGCCAGAGAGAAATCACGGATTTCTCGGAAAGAGCTCATTTTATGATGTACCTACATAGTACATAAGCACGTTAGAGAAGTGATCCCTTAGGGAAGTCTGACTTTGTCCCGTTCTCCCGTTGGGTTGGGTTCCATGTCTTCATCTACCCTGTATGATTGCACTAAATCACGATCAAGTACCACGCGCTCTCACTAATGAAGTCATTAATGGTACCAGTGATAATACTGGTATGGTACTTGGATATAGAGGTCAACCAATTATTACTGACTGAGCTCCTGGTAAAGGAACCAAAGGAGTAAGGAACTATTTAGTACTAGAGACGAGAGCGGAGTACAAATAACGGAATGTCAGCATATATCGAGAACAAGAACAGTGTCAAAGGGTGGAATAGTGGAAGAATATTGGTTCCTTCGGGCTAGATGGAATTTTGTATAATTTGATGAGATTCAAATAAATAATTTATTTTAAACTCAGAATAATGAAAAGTTAAGAATAACAAATGAATTTCTAGATAATGCCTCTAAGGAAACACACAATGTCTAGGATATTAATTTTCTTGAACTTCAGGGGGGGACAAAGCAAATTGAAAGATTGAGGAAAACCAAGAAGATCACCATTATTGCAGTTACAATTTACATCAAGTGTTTCAGTCTTGGTTGACGTTCCCGATCAAGGAACGCTTTCCTATCAGATACTTCCGACGAAAACCCTGTATAGGTAACAGACGAAGAAGAGCAAGAAGAAGACAAAGAAAAAGAGCAAGAAGAAAAAAAGGTAGAGCAGAAAAAATAAACTAAGTTGTTTAAATTAAATTGGTTGGAGATTATCTCTTTCCTTAGAAGATTATGTTCATTATAAATTGGAAGCTACTCGATCCGATCTGTTCTGGAGAAGTTACCGAGGAGCTTTTCTGTAAAAGACTCGTGATTTAGAAAAATATAAAAATACTGTGGGGGAACATGGGGCAATATGGGGCATTGTAGGTATTTTAGAGACAGAAGCCTTCAATTCAATACAATCATTTTTATGGAAGATATTAAGAATACCATACATGGGTTTTACCCGTCGATTTGTTAAGATAAAAAATAAGTTTTCAATTTAGTATTGTCAAAAATGTATAGGAAAAGTTGGAAAAATCGATCATAACCTGTACCCACATTACCCCAGAAAAAATAAACTAAGTTGTTTAAATTAAATTGGTTGGAGATTATCTCTTTCCTTAGAAGATTATGTTCATTATAAATTGGAAGCTATTCGATCCGATCTGTACTGGAGGAGTTACCGAGGAGCTTTTCTGTAAAAGACTCGTGATTTAGAAAAATAAAAAATACTGTGGGGGAACATGGGGCAATATGGGGCATTGTAGGTATTTTAGAGACAGAAGCCTTCAATTCAATATACAATCATTTTTATGGAAGATATTAAGAATACCATACATGGGTTTTACCCGTCGATTCGTTAAGATAAAAAATAAGTTTTCAATTTAGTATTGTCAAAAATGTAGAAAAAGTTGGAAAAATCGATCATAACCTGTACCTGTACCCACATTACCCCGGGTTCTCCTATAACCACGCTAGAAAACTTGTACATCTTTACTATTGGAAGAAAGTCTCGATTTCAAAGAACGTGAAGATTCTATTTCTTTTTATTTTCTTTCTAATTAAAAAAAAAGAAATACTTTTTTTTATACCTTCATATTGTACTCGAAGAGCTCTTCGCTGAATACAAAAACTTTGGTACAAATTTCAGGTATTTTGTTTTTTTGTTCAAGTTGCAAAAACTAAGTGAACTTCACAGATAAATAAAGAAGAAAATAGACAATACTCGAACTTTCGACCCATGGGGAGTCGGGCAAACAAAACTTCGCACAAAAAAGAAGAAGGCATTAGGTATAATCAAATAATGATGGCGAAAATAGAGGTGACGATGGCGTAGGCTGAGTGCAATGCCAGAGTATTTGCAACCTTTTCTCACCCGACTTGAGAGGTTTTCTGTCGAAAATAATATAACAAAGAAAACCGACTTTCAGGAGAATAGGTTTCACAAAATAAATCATTGGTGGAAATCATTATCCAGCTCTTCATTGGAAGTGATTCGGATTGAACTCTAATCTCTGTTTAGTTGGATCTGTTGAGGAACAGCACAAAAATCGTGAGCGGCTAAATGTTAATCTTGGATTAAAATGAAGATTTTCAAAATATGTCCATTGGTACAGACTTATGGTAACGGTCGTACATACCGTTCAATATTCGCACTGGTTCTGAATCTCACTATTAGTTATACGAGTAGTCAAGAAAATTCATAGATTTCTACATATATACACCGCCAACATAAAATTTACATGAGATTTGTTATACAAAATTGTTTTCAAAAATTATATCTACAATATTGCATGAAGGATAGAAAAGCCTCTAAAACTATCAAAAAGTTGAGGAAGAAAAAAAAAGCTCATCACTGACGACTCAATTAGTCCATTTTGGGAGTCGGGCAAACAAAACTTCGCACAAAAAAGAAGAAGGCATTAGGTATAATCAAATAATGATGGCGAAAATAGAGGTGACGATGGTGTAGGCTGAGTGCAATGCCAGAGTATTTGCATCCTTTTCTCACCCGACTTGAGAGGTTTTCTGTCGGAAATAATATAACAAATAAAACCGACTTTCAGGAGAATAGGTTTCACAAAAAAAATCATTGGTGGAAATCATTATCCAGCTCTTCATTGGAAGTGATTCGGATTGAACTCTAATCTCTATCATGGGTCTATCCTTCTACATTATAAATATCTAACAGTTTAGAGCACATTATTCTGATACTAATAAATAAAGATGATAATGAGAGCTTACACGTGTAACAACTCGTAAATGACTTGGCACTTACACGTGGGTTTTTCAAAATACAGGACCAGACGAATGACCTCGAATAAAAGCTAAGAAAGAACATGTTTAATGGATCTTCTAAAGTCAAAAATGCCTTTTTACTCTTCTTATTTTATAGTAAAATGCTATCTCTATATTGGAGACCTAAGGAAGTAGAATTTGCTATGCAGAAATGGGCTACTGTTCCTTTAGTGCAGAAATGGGCTACTAGGCAAATTTATTGAAAACCCATTCCCTATTGCCTATTTGTTATCCAAGTGGGCATGGACTACTGTTCCTTTAGTGCAGAAATGGGCTACCAGGCAAATCTATTGAAAACCCATTCCCTATTTGCCATCCAAGTGGGTATTAAGGAGCGCGGTAGCGCTCCGCCCCGCCAAGTCAAGAAAGTTTGTTAGGAATATGTCTTGATGCTGTGCAAACTGCGCAGAAAGGAAAGCAATTTTTCAAGACAGTTCGGAAAGGTGGAAGTACTTCCGAAGTGATTCCATAGTCTACGCCACGTTTAGTTTTGTTAGTGACTTCGTCAGATCCTGTACATGCACTTGATGTAAGCAATAAATTCAACTGGGAAGAGTAATTACTTTCAATACTTGATGTATTTTACATTATACATGTGTATCTATCTACTTTAGACTCTTGTAAGTTGTAGTATTCACATTATCTGTTTTAAATGTACATAAGTACATAGTCTAAAATATTCTAAATAAAATACTCGCGTAGGAAAGTCGTTTGGTGGAGGTTACACTTTTCTTATGTTGAAATTGAATTTATGTGTGTTTGCATCTGATTATTTTTCCTATCCTTTGAGAGAAAACACTTTGTTGGTTATCGACTTTTTCACCACTAAAGTTGGAAGAGTATTATCAATAAAATTTAAGTCAAACTATATCTGGAACAAACGAAGAATGAATATTCACATGATTATCACCCGAAAAGAAAATGCAATAAATTCAACTGGGAAGAGTAATTACTTTCAATACTTGATGTATTTTACATTATACATGTGTATCTATCTACTTTAGACTCTTGGAAGTTGTAGTATTCACATTATCTGTTTTAAATGTACATAAGTACATAGTCTAAATAAAATACTCGCGTAGGAAAGTCGTTTGGTGGAGGTTACACTTTTCTTATGTTGAAATTGAATTTATGTGTGTGTTGCATCTGATTATTTTTTCCTATCCTTTGAGAGAAAACACTTTGTTGGTTATCGACTTTTTCACCACTAAAGTTGAAAGAGTATCAATAAAATTTAAGTCAAACTATATCTGGAACGAACGAAGAATGAATGTCCACATGATTATCACCCGAAAAGAAAATTTATGAAGTTGCGGAAAGATCTCTGAAGACCGACAGATATTTTGATTCCTTTGCTGTTCGATCTACGGCCCTGATTTCACATACCTAGGTACATGACTGTACAATGTATCAGAAAGAACAGTTCCGTTCAGGAACGAACTTTTTCAAAGAACAAGTTCCTACAGTTCGTTCGTACGTTCTTTTCCCATCTCTAATAAGGACAAAATAAACATGAAGATAATACAAACATCAGGTATAATAGAAGCTTCCAATTCTATGAATCAACGCAGTATAAACAAGGTGTAGTAGCCATAGGCCAACTTTTGCCAACTCCACTGATCCGAGAATGGCTGATGAGACCAAAGATAGTTTACCGTAACATCAATCTTCATTTTTTTTTTTTTTTTTTTCGAAGTTCGTCTTTAAAATGGACATACCTATCTAGTCTCATGTTTAGGGCAGATAAAAAAGAAAAAAAAATCACGAGGAAAATACCATTATTCTAACTTAAGATGTCTTACTAAATTTAGTATAAAATCAAAACATACGTAGTGTGGAATGATTAAAATATAATAAGCATACCATGTTACTATGTGTTAATAGTCTGTCATTTGTTTGCGGCACTCAAAACAAGTCAATTAATTGAGTTAATGATTTGGTTACTTAAAATAAAATTCAAAAGAAATGGTCCTAGTCTTACACAATATAGAAATGGAATTTAATTACAAAGAAAACATTTCACCGTCAAAATAAATTAATTTGGACTGGATCCAGAAACTACTTAATGTTTTATTTGGTTACTTAAAATAAAATTCAAAAGAAATGGTCCTAGTCTTACACAATATAGAAATGGAATTTAATTACAAAGAAAACATTTCAGCGTCAAAATAAATTAATTTGGACTGGATCCAGAAACTACTTAATGTTTGTAGGTATTTTGAAAATAAAGGATTAGGAGCGGATTAGAATACAAGCAGCTTGTTCATTGAGACCGATTTTGACTGTTTCATTTCATTTGATTTCATTACTACCTATGTATTTTAATTTTAACATAATTTTGTAACCACAAAAATACTACTTTTAGAGTTCAAAAGAATAGGTAAGTACATATCACTTTAAACCATTTTTACTTGTATTGTAATGTAATAAAGGATTAGGAGCGGATTAGAATACAAGCAGCTTGTTCATTGAGACCGATTTTGACTGTTTCATTTCATTTGATTTCATTACTATCTATGTATTTTAATTTTAACATAATTTTGTAACCACAAAAATACTGCTTTTAGAGTTCAAAAGAATAGGTAAGTACATATCACTTTAAACCATTTTTACTTGCTTCTCACCTAATATGATCCACTAAATAGTATCAGATTCCTCGTTGTATCAGAGCAAAGCGGTACCAATGAACAACCTGCCTCTTCTAAGCGGTGAAGAGGAAACACTATTGTTCCTCAATCCTCTTTTCGTGTATCTCTCCCAGTTTTTCGTAATTTCGTCATTTCTTCGTCAACATGATCCACTAAATAGTATCAGATTCCTCGTTGTATCAGAGCAAAGCGGTACCAATGAACAACCTGCCTCTTCTAAGCGGTCTATACCTCTATACCACAGATAAAGCATAATGATAATACTAAGTAAAACAAGAGTAAGATAATCCTTCTTGATAATCTCATTAGACCTCGTTAATACTGGAGATACCTCACTTTACACTTTGATCTCGATCAAACGAAACCCTATTGAACAAAATTTTCCAATTATAATTGAATCTAAGAATAACACAACTACTCCGAATCTACAACAACTGGAATGTATCTAAAATACAACAACAAAGATAAGATTGTCGGTAATTAAAATCCAGTTCATGAGCTTACAAAGCTCTAAGTACAGACAGTACACAAAATATTAGGTAGTAATAGTAATAAGTAAGTCTAATGATAGTAATAATATTTTACTTTTTACCCTAGAATTTGTGGCAAAATAGAAATTTTGGGACCACACTTTAATGAAACTTGGAATGAAGTTTACCGTTCATTCTGTCATACATACGATAGGATTTAAGGGTAAATTGTTAGTAATAATATTTTACTTTTTACCCTAGAATTTGTGGCAAAATAGAAATTTTGGGACCACACTTTAATGAAACTTGGAATGAAGTTTAGCGTTCATTCTGTCATACATACAATAGGATTTAAGGGTAAATTGTAACGATGTTACTCGTACAATGCCACAAAGACTGTGTGGATAAAAGGTCAAACAGCAACAAGCAGAATAATAAATTTGATAATTAAAACTACAATTCCCATCAGACTCGTTTAGAGTTATGACCACATTAAGAAGAACTAAATTTAAACTGAACCTACAACCCAAATCTGACACCTTGGTGGATGATTTAAACAGCGAGAAATTTTTAATCCAACAGCACAGAATGGCATCAGGCTGGTTATGAAGTTGCGGAAAGATCTCTGAAGACAGACAGATATTTTGATTCCTTTGCTGTTCGATCTACGGCCCTGATTTCACATACCTATGTACATGACTGTACAATGTACATTTCAATAGACCTGTCAACATGAACATTATTAAATCACTTCTGACTCTCTGTACAACATACATTACAGTTGATGGTTCTGCCTGATATAAACTCAAGAGATCTGGAATCCATCACTAGGTCTAAGCCAAGATCTCAAGTACAGCATTAAAACCTAATGTAAATCTAACGATCTAACGAATACTATTATAACTGGTGCTTAATGGAACACTATGAGAATGCATGTTGGTGAAAATTGTTTGATCTACTTCCGAAATCAGATCTCAAGTACAGCATTAAAACCTAATGTAAATCTAACGATCTAACGAATACTATTATAACTGGTGCTTAATGGAACACTATGAGAGTGCATGTTGGTGAAAATTGTTTGATCTACTTCCGAAATCCTATGGTGCTCATGAAGAGGAAACACTATTGTTCCTCAATCCTCTTTTCGTGTATCTCTCCCAGTTTTTCGTAATTTCGTCATTTCTTCGTCAACTTATAGAATAGAATAGAATATACCTTGTTTATCCTGCCAGAATGAGACTGAAAAGTCCCTTTACTCCCGCAGTCTAAACAAGGTCTTATATATTTCATAGGTGTAGTTTAAACATATGTAAACTTATACGGTTTGTGCCTGAAGAGGAAACACTATTGTTCCTCAATCCTCTTTTCGTGTATCTCTCCCAGTTTTTCGTAATTTCGTCATTTCTTCGTCAACTTATACGGTTTGTGCAGAATGTAAGAGTACGTAGACAGTACAGTTAATCTCATTCAGATCTTGATCAACAATAAAATCATTTACCAATTACCATCTGATATATCAAAACGAAAAATCTAGATATTCAGTATTATTCAGGCTTTACATTATAATGTAATGTACACAAGTGTATCATGTACACAAATATGTAAAATGTATGTAAAGCTCCAACATGAATTTGTCTACACCTATGTTTTGAGAATCAGACATGTTCATACTAGACTCACTGCATTTCAATAAAAATCTAGATATTCAGTATTATTCAGGCTTTACATTATAATGTAATGTACACAAGTGTATCATGTACACAAATATGTAAAATGTATTAAAGCTCCAACATGAATTTGTCTACACCTATGTCTCGAGAATCAGACATGTTCATACTAGACTCACTGCATTTCAATAAAAAAATTACTATTAAATTTATTATTTATACCTGACCAGAGCATGGACCCGGGCCTTCTGCGTGGTCCTACCACAGATGCTGAGAGAAATGAGCTATATCTTTGGTGGTCAGGGGCATTTGTAATATATTAATCCTGTGATAGTTACCAACAATTAACGTCAGCACAAGAGTAATATTCGAGAATGTCAGCGAACAGCTTGGGAAACAGTAGCGGATGTAGAAGATTGCATCAAGATTCTTAGAAGATTGTAGCAGATTCAGAAGATATAATACCAAAATTCTTAGAGGGTTGTAAATCCAGAAGAATATACCAAGATTCTTAGAAGATAGTAGCAAATCCAGGAGATGAAGTTTCCTAGAGGATATGTATACTGCGGATAGTTACCAACAATTAACGTCAGCACAAGAGTAATATTCGAGAATGTCAGCGAACAGCTTGGGAAACAGTAGCGGATGTTAAAGATTACATCAAGATTCTTAGAAGATTGTAGCAGATTCAGAAGATATAATACCAAAATTCTTAGAGGGTTGTAAATGCAGAAGATTATACCAAGATTCTTAGAAGATAGTAGCAAATCCAGGAGATGAAGTTTCCTAGAGGATATGTGTGAGCGAATCCAAAAACTGCTCAAATCCTTCTAACTCAGTTTATGTAGTGTCCAACATGAATTTGATGTTCATATCGCCCTAGCATCAGCTACGATTCGCCACTCTCAGCACATAAACATAACGATCCAACAGCTTCAGGTGATTTCCATCTATTTGATTTGTGTAATTGTTTCTGATCTAACGAGAAGATTTCTGCCTAGAGGACACTCATTAAAATCTGCCAGACCCAGCGCAAGATCCCCTTAAGTCCATATTGAGATGAAGCCTAATAAAAAGATATTACATGTTAAATCGTTTAATTGATTTGTTCATCGAGTATGAATGGCTCCCATGTGAGTAATTGCAACCGTATGATGCGCCAGTATATCATAAGGCAATGGATCTCAAATTTTGCAAACTGCAGATTCAAATGGTGTTGTACCTTGTAGGTTGAGGTTTAGACGGTAGATGAGAACCAGTAATAGGACTAATCGGGTAATCTCCATTTATGTATGTTCGATTTCGATCTGAACTACCTTCTACCACCAACAAAATGCACAGTAAAATGAAAATAACACAGACCATAATTTCTGAAGATCTGCGGGGATCAGGAATTTGAGAACCGCTCTGATATAAAATACGATAATGGCGTAATGAAGGTAGGAGTACGAAGTGAAGGTTATTGAGTTTACTAGCAGTAGGTCGATTTAAATATCTTTAGATAGTAATAGATAGCCGTCCACTAAAATCGTGTTTGCCTGGTAACTTTTGGAAAGAGACGCGTCGCATCCACTGGTTGTACCATGGAAAGTAAGGCCTTTGATCCGTTTTCCTTTCTATCGGTTCCAGTCAATCTTGATTGACTTCGGTTGACAGGACGACGTTATTTATACCAGGGGAACACCATGGTAGGAGTACGAAGTGAAGGTTATTGAGTTTACTTGCAGTAGGTCGATGTAAATATCTTTAGATAGTAATAGATAGCCGTCCACTAAACTCGTGTTTGCCTGGTAACTTTTGGAAAGAGACGCGTCGTATCCACTGGTTGTACCATGGAAAGTAAGGCCTTTGATCCATTTTCCTTTCCATCGGTTCCAGTCAATCTTGATTGACTTCGGTTGACAGGACGACGTTATTTATACCAGGGGAACACCATGACCATGTCTGACTTGATAACACCAGACTGACAAAATTTCTCGACTTGTCTGTTTCAGTCTTCAGACACCTTTCGAGAAGGCGAAAGTGGAAATTCAACTCATTTTCCCTACGTAGGTACATTTCTTTGTTTTGAAACATTTGCATACCTATATATTTAATTTTAATTTAAAGTTTTCCTTTTCCTTTTTTTGTCTTTCTCAATAAAAATTCAGTGTCGTGTGGCAGGTACAGTGAAGGTGAACCTGTTCTTGGCTGTGGGTAAGTTACATTTGGTAAGTTGTAACTTCTAATACTTAGTGATAATACTAATAAAAAGGGTGATACTCCTACAAGTGCAAACTACCTGGGCACATTAGAAGAACTTTGTTCGATATTCAAAATTTGTGAAATGTGGAGAGATGAAGCCAAAAGGAGAACAATGTATTCTTGGCTGTGGGTAAGTTACATTTGGTAAGTTGTAACTTCTAATACTTAGTGATAATACTAATAAAAAGGGTGATACTCCTACAAGTCCTGTGGGTAAGTTACATTTGGTAAGTTGTAACTTCTAATACTTAGTGATAATACTAATAAAAAGGGTGATACTCCTACAAGTGTCACCATTTGTGAAGTCAAAAACCTAGAGTCTTTGTCTTTGATACATACCTATTTACGTATGAAATTCCGGCTTACAGCACTGGGTTTTATCAAGTTTTAAAAGTACAAACTTTCGAATGACTTTAATCCTGATTTAACTGCAAATTATATTATTATTGTAGGTTTTTTTATATAATAATATGTCTGAAATAAAAGAAGATACAGCGAGAGGGAGAGAGAGAAAATTGAGCGGGTTTTATCAAGTTTTAAAAGTACAAACTTTCGAATGACTTTAATCCTGATTTAACTGCAAATTATATTATTATTGTAGGTTTTTTTTATATAATAATATGTCTGAAATAAAAGAAGATACAGCGAGAGGGAGAGAGAGAAAATTGAGTAGGTGGGGGTAACAGGAAAAAAGTTTAAATTTCATGTTCAAGAAAAAGTACAAAGAAATAAGTAGAAGAAAAGTAATAGAGAAAAGAAGAAAACGTAAGAAGGTATGATGATAATCAGAGAAAGTGGGAAACTTGAGGGTGTGAGGCACTTGAAATGAAAAGAAGAAAATGAAATAATGAGGCAATATCAGAAAGAGAAAAAGACCAACGAGGGTAAAAGCGAAAACGAGAGGAATTTCATTTGAAAAGAAAGGTGGGAAATGTGTAATGTAAGAAAGAAAATCAGCTTCTAATTTTGAGACCTTAGAAATTTAGATGCTTAAACAATAAATTAAAATAATGCTTCTAGAAAACAAACATAGGTACACAATAATTACCTAAGTATCTCAGAAAAGTCATGTCAAAATGTTATGATAATTGATAAGAATGTCAATCAATGATTGTCATATTTCAGAGTCCTGGAAATCATTCTTGATTATCCATCAGTTATGAAAGCCATCGGCAATTTACTAATGAGTCTGATAAGATATTAGTACTAATAATCGTTATGGTATTTTATAATCATTCTTGTACACAGGTAAATATGTATATTGTTCACAGGTTTATTAATAGACATCTTAGACAAAGACCAACGAGGGTAAAAGCGAAAACGAGAGGAATTTCATTTGAAAAGAAAGGTGGGAAATGTGTAACGTAAGAAAGAAAATCAGCTTCTAATTTTGAGACCTTAGAAATTTAGATGCTTAAACAATAAATTAAAATAATGCCTGTAGAAAACAAAAGACCAACGAGGGTAAAAGCGAAAACGAGAGGAATTTCATTTGAAAAGAAAGGTGGGAAATGTGTAACGTAAGAAAGAAAATCAGCCTCTAATTTTGAGACCTTAGAAATTTAGATGCTTAAACAATAAATTAAAATAATGCTTGTAGAAAACAAACATAGGTACACAATAATTACCTAGTATCTCAGAAAAGTCATGTCAAAATGTCATGATAATTGATAAGAATGTCAATCAATGATTGTCATATTTCAGAGTCCTGGAAATCATTCTTGATTATCCATCAGTTATGAAAGCCATCGGCAATTTACTAATGAGTCTGATAAGATATTATTAATATATACTATTAATCGTTATTGTATTTTATAATCATTCTTGTACACAGGTAAATATGTATATTGTTCACAGGTTTATTAATAGGCATCTTAGACCTTAGAGTGACAGTTGTTTAGGTATTCCTGGTAGACAATAATTTATAACATTCCTTACCATGATGGTGTCTTCCGCATACCTACCAGCTACCTACTATCATTCTCTTATAGGATTCCAGTCACTACTAAAATATCAGGTGATAAATAGGATAAATAGGTCTCTATAAAATTGTACCTTTAATGCTAAGCTGATAGCTAAGTTATTGATAGAAAAGTTTAATGCTCTTTGCCCCGCAAAGTCGAAATATGAGGGATCTGCTAAGGTTCAGATTTATTCAGGACAGAACTGAAGAGAAAATTTTACATTCCGCAGTGTCTCATTTGTAATAATGTAACGACACATTACTATTGTTTAATGTAGGTAGCGAGCTATGTTTTATGACCTCTCTCCGGAGCGAAAATCCCTTCGGATGAATTATTCAGCACAGAACTGAAGAGAAAATTTTACATTCCGCAGTGTCTCATTTGTAATAATGTAACGACACATTACTATTGTGTAATGTAGGTAGCGAGCTATGTTTTATGACCTCTCTCCGGAGCGAAAATCCCTTCGGATGAAAAAAAGTGGAGCATTATGATGTTTATTTTCCTGGGATATGGAACGAAAATACATAAATTAGCCATTAGAGGAAACGGCGGCGAGAGAATACAAAAATAATACAACAAAATGAATGAGGAAATATTTGCTGTGACTTTATGATGTGCGTATTATGAAGGTATTTCCACTACATACCTGTATTTCAGCGTCCCATATTTACATACGGATTACAGGGTATCCAAAACATTTACTAGTCTATGGCTCAAACTGTGAACCAACCTGGGTGGTGTAGTGGTTAGCAAATGAGGAAATATTTGCTGTGACTTTATGGTGTGCGTATACGTATATTATGAAGGTATTTTCCTACGCGTATTATGAAGGTATTTCCATTACATATCATTAGAGGAAACGGCGGCGAGAGAATACAAAAATAATACAACAAAATGAATGAGGAAATATTTGCTGTGACTTTATGGTGTGCGTATTATGAAGGTATTTCCACTACATACCTGTATTTCAGCGTCCCATATTTACATACGGATTACAGGGTATCCAATACATTTACTAGTCTATGGCTCAAACTGTGAACCAACCTGGGTGGTGTAGTGGTTAGCACGGTGGACTTCGGATCTGGAGTTCGGTGATTCGAGTCCAGGTTAGGTCATAAAATTTATCGAGGTGTAAATATTGTGTAATGGAAACATTATTTGTGACAACTTGACAAGTCTTTTTCCTAAATAGGGAACGTGGCACGGATCTATTCTTCTTTTGTAGTAATAAGTGGATGTCGAGGTGTAAATATTGTGTAATGGAAACATTATTTGTGACAACTTGACAAGTCTTTTTCCTAAATAGGGAACGTGGCACGGATCTATTATTCTTTTGTAGTAATAAGTGGATGTGTCTCTTCTTCTTCTTCTGATCATTATTTAGTGGATGTGTCTCTTTTTCTTCTTCTGATCATTATTGCTCGCATATTGCTGAAAACATTGCCCAGTAAATATTTTTCAGCAATAAATGCGAGCAATGTGTTATTGCTCATCGAACGCTCCTGTGATAACGGATCCCAGCAGTATGAACGCTATATCATTATTTCTCGCATATTGCTGAAAACATTGCCCAGTAAATATTTTTCAGCAATAAAGGCGAGCAATGTGTTATTGCTCTTACGAGGGTGGATCAATAAGTACCTGTGTTTGAGGAAATGGTGCAAGATACCTACATGTTTTGGTTCTATTTTTCAACTTAGCCTATTTTTAGGGCCACACACTTAACCCAGCGTCCCTGCCACATTTTTAACCCTTCCAAATAGCAGCTGGCATCAAATTCCTTAAAATAGCTTTTTTTGGGGTGCTCACGTCATCCTTTGAGGTGAACCGCTTTCCTCTGATCCAAATTTTCAAGTTAGAGAACAGAAAATAATCATAGGGAGTCAAGTTAGTTGAGTAGGGTGGTTGTAGCAACAATTCCTAACCAAAATGGTGGAGTTTAGCCTTGACAATTGTTGAGGTGTGAGACGGGCCGACGGGGCATTGTCATGGTGGAACAGCAGTTTTTTCGTTGCAAAATGGGGGCGTTTGAGCTGCACTGCTTCACCAAATCTTGTCAAAAGTTCAGTCCAGTTGTCGTTTTACCTTTTTTAAAGAAGCCCATGAGAATTATTCCTTTTGAATCGCAGAAAACGGTCAGATCTGCCGGAAAATCACTTTTTCGGCCGATTTGCAAAAAACTAAAATAATTTAATATAATTTATGTTAGGTACCTAACTTACATAACGTATACCTATGGGCATAATAAAAAGAGATGGGTAGGTATAAAATTCATTCTTATGAAGATAACTGCGGATACTATACTTGGGCTCCAAGTAGGCAACTTTAAGAAATTTCAAGACTCTGGTTGAGATCCTTCCAAAAAGATTGGTGACTTGGAGACTTGGTTAGGACTAGTTGGCTGGATCACTTGATGCCAGAAGGCAGGCCAGCTAGTGGCCTCATGTAAACACCACTGGCGCGCCCATTAACACAGTCCAGTTAGCTGGGACAGTAATGTGGCTATGGCTAGAATAGTAGTTCGGCCTGTTCACATATAGGCTAGGATATTATGGGTGCCCCTACATTTATACACACAACATCATGCAGAGCTCTCTCTCTCTCTCTGGTAAACAAAGGTAAATAAAAAAGAGGGTTATCTTGAATGCAAAAGAGAGAGAGAGAGAGAGAGAGAGAGAGAGAGAGATCATTATTGCTCGCATATTGCTGAAAACATTGCCCAGTAAATATTTTTCAGCAATAAATACGAGCAATGTGTTATTGCTCATCGAACGCTCCTGTGATAACGGATCCCAGCAGTATGAACGCTATTAAATCCCATTAAGATAACAAAGTTGCCAGTTGTGAGAGTTTTCACCTCATATGTAGTAGAACTTGCCCCGGAACGGTCTCGAATTTGATGGCCATAAATCTCGCCGGGGCATCACATGTTAATTTATATCCCTAGTTGAAGAGGTTCACGATTTCTTTAAAAAAAAAAAGTCCATCATCTTGAACATGTATTAGCGATCAGTCCGGGGGAGATGGGCTTCGCGGTCGTTCGATGGTTTTGGGTGCGTTGATCGATTTCAAATTTGGAAATCTAGGTAATTAAGATGAAATAATTGCAATGAGTATGTGAATTGAATTGACTAATTTTCCAACGATATGTTTGACACTCTTCTATTTATCCAGCAACGGATCAGGATAGTCAGTATCATGGTCTTTTCTCGAATTCACTATGGAATGAACATGATTACACAGACGACAAGTGTAATGTTTGAAGCTATTTTATTGAGCGTATGATCAACATAAGTTTAAGGGCTCGAGAGAGCATTAACTGCTACGAGCTAAGAGCCTTAGTTAGGACGATCCTATTCACATGGAGTTCCGTACTAATTAGAATAAATTCAAGCCGGAAGGTCTCTCGTGATGGGATCATTAACGGTACGGTCCGAACTTTGAACAATACGGGGTGCCGTGGTCATTTAGAACCGATAAATACCGATCGGTGAGAATGTATACCTACGTATTGAACGAAGAAGAAAGATCTGTAAAGAAAGGGATTTGACATCTCGACATTTCCAACATAAGTGTGGACATTGTTTTAGAACATTGTGAGCGATTTTCAAATAAGCTATTGTAAGACCGACCAACCATTGAGTCTGATCAAAGGTGTATAGTTTTTCTTTCTAAAGGTGTGTCCAAACATAGTCGACCGTCTGTCCATCGACGGGGTGAACCTATGTTGTCGAGGCAGTGTGCACGGTTCAGTCGACATCGATCTATGACCAGTCGTCTCTGTGTGGACTCACCTTAAGGAGCAATACTTTTCTTTTGAAGTACCAGGGAGCGTTAGCTCCTTGGAATTCTTTGAACCTCTGGGATGGGATACTCCAAGAGCGCTTGTGCTCAGGAGTAGGATGTCTTCGGGCAGTCTTTTTCAAACATTACACCTCCTCCGTGTAAGAACAGTATGATGCGATTTTCTCATACCATCCTGTATAAAGAAGTCGTTCCTATACTCCTAATCTACCTCTTGTTTTCGTGCGTTCATCTATAATGTCTTAATTAACCTGAAGTCTCGAGTCTTAATAACCCCAGCAGCACCCATACCAAAGAAACACGGTAAGTTCAGAACTCTCTAACTGAACCAAAAACGGTCTTTATCATGCCACAAAAAGTTCAGAGTGCCACACTAAACATAATTTTTGCTGTAGGGAACCGCTTTTGGCTACAACATCCGTTGACTTCAGTGTCTTTTCTGAAAGCAAAATAAATCAGGAAAATTTCCGCCCGGACAGTATCGTAGCTCCTTTGACCAATTGATGGTCACAGTGGCAAACTTTCGAATGTTAGCAGTAAAATATGTAGTTGGGGTCTGAAATCATCTCATTTTTCTATAGCCTTTTACAATATTTCAAAGGTAGGTATGCAGGTTGCCCGAAATTAAAAAAAAAAGATTATTTTGTGGTTTTTTTTTTTTTTTTTTTTTTTTTTTTTTTTTTTTTTTTGTGGGTGGAGGGTCTGCGTTGTGCAGGATAATTTTTCACAGATTTTAGCTTCATTTTTCATAGCTTTACGCTTTTCTGAACAGAACAATCAGGATTCTTTTTTGCACCTTGTGTTTTCCCCCTTTTCTTTTCAAGGTTTTTTTTTCGACGTAAATAGAGGCAGACCAAAACAGGAAGACAGGTAATTAGGGAATGGAGGCAAATGAAGTTTTCAGGCTTTTCTTTTGACTAACCACAACAATGAATGAGTTCCAGATTTTGATATGAAATTGATATTATCAATATAATATGTACAAATGTCGAATGTAGGCGCCTTAGCATCTGCTCCAATTCAGCAGAATTGCCTTTTCCACTTAACTAAATTAAAGTAGGATAATCTTGAAACAAAAGCCAAAGTCCTTGTTGATCTCTATCAAAAGTTATGATAGAAGAAACACAACCTACACAATTCTTATATTCAAGGATGTGAATAAAAGGAATTTTCCATTGGATTTGAAAAGGAAGATATTTTTCAGCCCCCCCCCCCCCCCCCCCCCCTTCTTCTCTCTTTGGTCTTTTCTCGAATTCACTATGGAATGAACATGATTACACAGACGACAAGTGTAATGTTTGAAGCTATTTTATTGAGCGTATGATCAACATAAGTTTAAGGGCTCGAGAGCATTAACTGCTACGAGCTAAGAGCCTTAGTTAGGACGATCCTATTCACATGGAGTTCCGTACTAATTAGAATAAATTCAAGCCGGAAGGTCTCTCGTGATGGGATCATTAACGGTACGGTCCGAACTTTGAACAATACGGGGTGCCGTGGTCATTTAGAACCGATAAATACCGATCGGTGAGAATGTATACCTACGTATTGAACGAAGAAGAAAGATCTGTAAAGAAAGGGATTTGACATCTCGACATTTCCAACATAAGTGTGGACATTGTTTTAGAACATTGTGAGCGATTTTCAAATAGAGAATGTATACCTACGTATTGAACGAAGAAGAAAGATCTGTAAAGAAAGGGATTTGACATCTCGACATTTCCAACATAAGTGTGGACCATGTTTTAGAACATTGTGAGCGATTTTCAAATGAGCTATTGTAAGACCGACCAACCATTGAGTCTGATCAAAGGTGTATAGTTTTTCTTTCTAAAGGTGTGTCCAAACATAGTCGACCGTCTGTCCATCGACGGGGTGAACCTATGTTGTCGAGGCAGTGTGCACGGTTCAGTCGACATCGATCTATGACCAGTCGTCTCTGTGTGGACTCACCTTAAGGAGCAATGCTTTTCTTTTGAAGTACCAGAGAGCGTTAGCTCCTTGGAATTCTTTGAACCTCTGGGATGGGATACTCCAAGAGCGCTTGTGCTCAGGTATATGATGTCTTCTGAGAGTCGTTACCGACATAGTACCTCCACCGTGTAAGAACAGTGTGATGCGGTTTTCAAAGTACCAGGGAGCGTTAGCTCCTTGGAATTCTTTGAACCTCTGGGATGGGATACTCCAAGAGCGCTTGTGCTCAGGAGTAGGATGTCTTCGGGCAGTCTTTTTCAAACATTACACCTCCTCCGTGTAAGAACAGTATGATGCGATTTTCTCATACCATCCTGTATAAAGAAGTCGTTCCTATACTCCTAATCTACCTCTTGTTTTCGTGCGTTCATCTATAATGTCTTAATTAACCTGAAGTCTCGAGTCTTAATAACCCCAGCAGCACCCATACCAAAGAAACACGGTAAGTTCAGAACTCTCTAACTGAACCAAAAACGGTCTTTATCATGCCACAAAAAGTTCAGAGTGCCACACGAAACATAATTTTTGCTGTAGGGAACCGCTTTTGGCTACAACATCTGTTGACTTCAGTGTCTTTTCTGAAAGTGAAATAAATCAGGAAAATTTCCGCCCGGACAGTATCGTAGCTCCTTTGACCAATTGGTCACAGTGGCAAACTTTCGAATGTTATATAAGCAGTAAAATATGTAGGTCAACTTTATCTCAGAGTCGCCACTGATTTATCAAAAGAAGAGAAGAAATGAGAGAAAAGGAAAAAGAGAATTCTGGAATCTGGTATACAGGCCGAGTCGGTCTTGAAGAAAGGGATGGGAAGAAGGGAGAGATAAAAGTCTGTGGAAGGGAAGGGGTATCATAATTGTATTATCACTTCTGATTCAGACCTATCCTTTGATTTATTTCGACAGACGTACGCTAATACGCTTTCTTTTTCCTCCCCGTTCAATGACCCACTGGGGTTGTGGTGAAATGCCAAAAGGGTTAACTGCGGTGATATTACGGGAGCTAAGTTCAGAAAACCAGAAACAAAAACAGGGGTACATGAATGTCACGTGTTAGGACCAACACTATTTCTAGTTTTAATGATAAAATATGGCTTTTGTGTACATAAAAGTGTAAAATAAATAGGAAAAAAAATAGAGTATGAATAATCTAAATGGAGTTTTAGCCTGAGCTTTTTTTTAGTCTCATAAGTACCCATTTCATATAAGAGCTTCCATTAAAAGCCTTTGGAATTTGTGTGAATTTTTTCCCTTTATTCACATTTATTTTACCCTCTCTCTTTGATGTTGTTTTATCCATACAATCCTAACATCTACATCTAGGCATTTTCCTGTTTTTGTGTGAGTAGAATGGAATGCTCTAGGATTTTGTTATGAAATTTTAAAATGAAATCCAGGTTTTAATTGTAGTTTAATGTTCTAACCTACATATTTTCGCTCGAATTCGGACAGTTATTTTAATTGTTTTTCCTCTTCCTTTATTTATTTAGGGATCTGTTGTTAGAGCACTTGTCATAAAATAATGACAACGATAAAATTTGAATCCTAGTGCCAGACAATTCTTAGTAATACAAATTGGTGGAGATGTCAATACTTCAGTACACATTAGTGGAAATGTCAATACTATAGTAAAAATTGGTGGAGATGTCAACACTACTTACTACAGTAAAAATTAAAGATCTTGTCATGAATGTTGTGCTTATTGGTGGAGAAGCCAAGACTACCTTATCATTTCCTCAACAAACTCCTGCGATTTTCACCCTGAACATTGAGTGTGAGCGTCTGAGTCTGACAGCTGACAGATATTTATAAAAAGGTTCTTGTTTCCCAAGCTTAAATAAATTATTTGCTTAAACTTAAGTCGAGTAGTAGATAACTAGGTCGAATTTACTCACCATAAGTTTTAGGAGGCTCAAATATTAGGGAAAGTATCTACAGTTTACATAAAGTTCGAAAGAAACTTGAGAAATACTTTTCAAATATCTCTCCATATCTCGTCCCATTAAAGGTTTGAAAGTTTTAATCTTGAAAGTAAAAGTTCACATTTTTTCAAAGATTCCAAGTGGAGCACAAAAGAGGCTTTCAGCACTACATAAATAAATTGCTTGTAAAGTTTGCCTTTTGCACAGTGAGTAGAGTAGGTCATTAAGTAATGCGGACAGTTATTTTAATTGTTTTTCCTCTTCCTTTATTTATTTAGGGATCTGTTGTTAGAGCACTTGTCATAAAATAATGACAACGATTAAATTTGAATCCTAGTGCCAGACAATTCTTAGTAATAAGTCCATCTACAAAGGCGACTATTAAAACAAGGGAGACCGTTCCAACTACAATTAGCTTCCATACAGTCTCTCAGACATTTCAAAAACATATTCCTTTCTCTCTAACCGAAAATAAGTTGTGATAAAAAGTAACACATCAAACCTCAAATAAAAACAAAACTTACAACTTCAAGACCACACAAAACTACGTTGTTTTACCACAACATTATAACTCCATACTCCGCACATAAATAAAAACAAAACTTACAACTTCAAGACCACACAAAACTACGTTGTTTTCCCACAACATTATAACTCCATACTCCGCACATAACACACAACAGTTGGAACATAAGTTCATACCAAAAACCCAATAAATATCTCAATTAGAAATAAAAATTATGGTAGAAAAAAAGTGTTCGGAACAAGAAGAGAATTCTGTCTCTGCCAGTGGCGGCTCCAGGCGGGCCAACTTTATTTTTTTTTTAAATGAGAACCCCCCTTTTGTAATACATTTTTGAAAACGTCGTAAAAATTGAAATACAATACATGGTGTAGTGTAGTGTAGGTACATAATTGTGTACCTAATGTAGTGTAGTGTCAGTACATATGTACCTATGTTCATCCATTTGAATATGGCAGCAAGGATTCATCTAAAAAGTAGGCTACGTTGCCAAACGTGTCAAAGGTTCAACGGTAGAATATCTTTAAAAGAGGAAGGTACATTGCACAGTGCTTCCTCCCACGATGATACATTGAAATACAATACATGGTGTAGTGTAGTGTAGGTACATATGTACCTAATGTAGTGTAGTTACATAATTATGTACCTAGTCCTACCAGTCTTACCTACCTAAATTGAAGTCTAAAAAGTTGTGTTGGTTGTGTCGTTCATTTTCAATAAGTGGAAGGGCGTTTTCCTTACTGTTTCTCCTACGATACATAGGTAGGTATCTCTATCTGTCTATGATAGATATTATCTTGGTACACGAATAGTAATATATCAGCAGTCATTGCCATTAATACCGTATGACGAATGGGATAGGGCGGAAACCGACTGTAATAGACCAACGGTACAGTACTTGCCTCAGGGGTCGAGGGATTGCCGGATCATTTCCTGGCGTTGATTTGATTTTTGTCTCCCCGCGCTTGAAGGAACACGAAAATGTCATATTTCCTACCTACTAGTATTTACCCAGTAGATATAGTAAGTGGCGTATCTTGCTGATTGCCTCGGTGGTGTCGTGGTCAAGACGCTCGCCTGGTAATCAGGAGGGTGTGGGTTCGATCCCGGCCCAGGTGTGGGAATTATTCCTCAATGTTTAGAAAAAAGGTTTTGGTGTTTAAGGATTTGGCCAAAAAACAGGGTATCCCATTCAAAATGCCGAATTGTAGAATTTAATGTGTCTGGCTGTTTTTGTCGTAGATAAATGAAAGTTTAACCTGCTGAACATGGCATATTGCATAGTCACGATGCATGAAGAGATGACTGACATTATTATAAAATGTGTATAAAAATAAAAACTCATTGCTCATAAATACTGACTTTGATGAAATGAGGTTTGTTGAAACACACTCTTGTCCAGACATTTAGGAATAAAGTGGTATATATATTCAAGGATGTGAATAAAAGGAATTTTCCATTGGATTTGAAAAGGAAGATATTTTTCAGCCCCCCCCCCCATTATTTAAGTTGGTAGGTAAGTCAGTCATCAACTCATCACATACATAGCATTACATACCTACCTACCTTCGTTTTATGATTCTACTATTGTATTCTTGGCGGGGCGGAGCGCTACCGCGCTCCTTAATTGGTGGTGGAGATGTCAAATTTACCAATCGTACATACCTGCTAATACTGGGTCTTAAGATTCAGCATACTCTTCATTTCTTTACCTGAAACAGTAAATATGCAACATTATTAATTATATGGTCAACAGCTTCGATGACTATAGGTTCAAGCTTTTATATCGCCTAAGTCTGGTAAAAAAAAAAAAATCTTATTATTTTCTATTGTGATGATTCTAGAAAGCCACTTTATAAGATACTCTAATTTCCGAACAGGGTCCAGGTTTACCCAAAAGTTCTCCATGACGCATGCCAATGAGTCCAAGAATGATAAGATAAAAGAGCACGAAGGATCAATAGTAATCAGACTTGAGAAGTCTCAGCCACTTTATAAGATACTCTAATTTCCGAACAGGGTCCAGGTTTACCCAAAAGTTCTCCATGACGCATGAGTTCTTTATAAAATTTAGTGTTCAGTGCCAATGAGTCCAAGAATGATAAGATAAAAGAGCACGAAGGATCAATAGTAATCAGACTTGAGAAGTCTTCAAAATTGACCAATCAAATGCCTTGAGACTATGCTTAGCACGAACTTAAGAGCCAGCATTTTGTTCATAAATATGGGTGTTAGTGTTCAGTGCCAATGAGTCCAAGAATGATAAGATAAAAGAGCACGAAGGATCAATAGTAATCAGACTTGAAAAGTCTCATCATTTTATTTGTTTTGAGTCTCGGAAATTTCATTAAAAATCTGAGGAGGCTGTTGCTCTGTCTGAGTCCCATGGGAGACCTTTATATTTTTTCTTCCCCTTTATTATTCTTTCTTCTATTTTTCTTACCTTTCAAACAACCTCTTCGTGTCTGAGAAGGATTTTGTAGTTCTCCCGATAAGTATAACATAACACTTTTCAGCCTCTTGTTCCACTTTCTATCTTAAGCTGCTGGTATCCTCCGTGATAATTTCAAGTAGTTCTGCTAAAATTAAGCTATTAAAATTTCGTCTAGCCTTCTTATGGAAGAGTCTAGCTTTGAAATTTTCTCCCATTCAACGTCACCTAATAAAAGAAGTATATTAGGACGAAAGAGATTGGTAAATACAACCTCTTCGTGTCTGAGAAGGATTTTGTAGTTTTCCCAGTTTCCCGATAAGTATAACATACCACTTTTAAGCCTCTTGCTCCACTATCTTAAGCTGCTGGTATCCTCCGTGATAAGTTCAAGTAGTTCTCCGTAAATTAAGCTCTTAATAAACTTAAGGAAGATTCTAGCTCTGAAATTTTCTCCCATTTAACGTCACCTAATAAAATAAGTACATTGGGATGAAAGAGATTGGTAAATACAGCCTCTTCGTGTCTGAGAAGGATTTTGTAGTTTTCCCAGTTTCCCGATAAGTATAACATACCACTTTTAAGCCTCTTGCTCCACTATCTCAAGCTGCTGGTATCCTCCGTGATAATTTCAAGTAGTTCTCCTAAAATTGATCTATTAAAATTTCGTCTAGCCTTCTTGAAAGATTCTATAGCTTTGAAGTTTTCTCCCATTCAACAGTACATTGGGATGAAAGAGATCGTTAAATACAACATGCAATTTGCTGACAGTCCATAATTTTAAATCTCAAAATTAAATAGGTTCTCCAGAAAACTCAGGAAAGTCAATTAAGTAAATAAAAGCGACAATTTAGCAAATGTGCTGACAGCGGTGTATTCTGATTTGCTGATTGCAATTGACTCCTCTTCAGTCCTACTGTGAATACAGGAGCTCTACCTCACCTTCTCTACCTCCTCGATGAAAAATAAAATTCCAACCTTTCCCAACTGACTTTCCGACTTCCGTGTTAAGAAATTTCATAATTTTTCACGGTTATATGAAAATAAAATCCATAATTTTAAATCTCAAAATTAAATAGGTTCTCCAGAAAACTCAGGAAAGTCAATTAAGTAAATAAAAGCGACAATTTAGCAAATGACACCTCAAATTTCATTGTTTAGCTAAAGGGCAATTTGAACTAAAATTCCAACCTTTCCCAACTGACTTTCCGACTTCCGTGTTAAGAAATTTCATAATTTTTCACGGTTATATGAAAATAAAATAAAAAAAGAGTGCGCAAAGTTTTTGATTAAATTAATATTTTTCTGCTCAACTTTCCCGAAGACTCGACGAAAGTTTAAAATCCATCAGGAAAGTTTTTTAATATAATTTCCTGCTTGGATGTGATGAAGACTTTCACTCTGCTGACGGCATGTATTTGAACTGCGAAGGTCACAGTGCCTATTCATGAGCCAAAATCATAAGACGCCTCATTGAGGTCATAAAAGACGCAAGAATTTCTCAACAATGAAACAAACGCGAGTATTTTTTTTCTTTCAAAGTTATAAAAACCGCAGTAAAATTCAGAGCATGGAAAGCTCCTTGATATCCACAAAGCTATAACCTCCGCGATGAATCCACAAGTTTTCAACACGCAACAGAGTAGATAATGACTTTTTTATAACTGGCCATTATTAATTTTATTCAGCTGGCCATTAAATTGGAGAGAAAAATAGCCTGATAAAAAATATCATTCTAATTCTAATGTTGTGCGTGTGAAAATGTTTCAGTTTTTATTATGTTTGAAATTGGAGAGAAAAATAGCCTGATAAAAAATATCATTCTAATTCTAATGTTGTGCGTGTGAAAATGTTTCAGTTTTTATTATGTTTGCGCGATATATACATTTTATTAGTTCAGATGCTTCTTCTGCTATGGCAGTGTTGAAATCAAACAAATTATCGTGAGATGGAATATGCGATGAGATTGCTCAAAATAATGAGTAAGTTTGGATACATAAAATTATGAAACCTTTCCCCAAGATCAAGAAATATACTAAACATCAAAAAACACATTGATATGAATTACCTGTTTAAAATTGAAAATCTTAAATTTGTTCTGCAATTTTTTTTAGAAGAGGAAGAGAAAGAGAATTTGAGAATATGCGATGAGATTGCTCAAAATAATGAGTAAGTTTGGATACATAAAATTATGAAACCTTTCCCCAAGATCAAGAAATATACTAAGCATCAACAAACACATTGATATGAATTACCTGTTTAAAATTGAAAATCTTAAATTTGTTCTGCAATTTTTTTTTAGAAGAGGAAGAGAAAGAGAATTTGTACTTCAAAATAATGGGTACCTAAGAAAAAAGTTGAATCTAGAACAAAACCATTATACAAATCTTATGTTTAAAAGAAATTAAAAAAGATGAAATTCTCTGGAGAGGAGCTGGGATGGGCAACATCAACAGATCTGTTAGGAAGTAGAGAAATATTATTTCTAGGGAGGAAAAAGAAGTTATTAATGTAAGTTACTAAAACAAAGTCAGCGAAGAAATTGCAGACAATGAACAAGATATTCATGCTTTAGTTGTTGTAAATGATAATATAGGTAGTCAACATTAAGTCTAATGAGTTAGCTTGGAAAACAGAGAAGCGTAATGTCAACAGTGGCTTGCACTTTGTTCTGGAATGAATAGGTGGACATTTTTTTTCTCGGATTTTTGCTTGAAAATGAAAAATTCCTGTAAACAAAGTAAAAATAAATGTAGACTGCACCAAGTACATTGTCATGATCATGATTACCGTCCAAAACGTGAGAACTGTAGGACATAATTTTCCATTGGAGGTCAAGATCCGAGTTTGTTCCCACTTCCCAGTACAAGAACACTTATTTTATGATGGGACTGATGAGTAACTTTCTTCGTTGCATTTAATGGGACACTGTAAATGATAATATAGGTAGTCAACATTAAGTCTAATGAGTTAGCTTGGAAAACAGAGAAGCGTAATGTCAACAGTGGCTTGCACTTCGTTCTGGAATGAATAGGTGGACATTTTTTTTCTCGGATTTTTGCTTGAAAATGAAAAATTCCTGTAGAAAAAGTAAAAATAAATGTAGACTGCAACAAGTACATAGTCATGATCATGATTACCGTCCAAAACGTGAGAACTGTAGGACATAATTTTTCATTGGAGGTCAAGATCTGAGTTTGTTCCCACTTCCCAATACAAGAACACTTATTTTATGATGAGACTGATGAGTAACTTTCTTCATTGCATTTAATGGGACATTAGGCGAAAACATTGCAAAAATTTTGTAATGAGAAACTTCAGTAGGCAGATACTCCTGATTTTATGACACCGATGCATGAAGAGATGACTGACATTATTATAAAATGTGTATAAAAATAAAAACTCATTGCTCATAAATACTGACTTTGATGAAATGAGATTTGTTGAAACACACTTGTCCAGACATTTAGGAATAAAGTGGTTTGCCAGCCTAGTTAGCTTAGTTAGTAGTGCGTCTGTCTTGTAAGCGCTAGGCCGCGGGTTCGATTCCCGCTCGGGGCGGATTTTATCCTGATGGGATAATGTTCGTTCTCGGAACGGCTGGCTTTCTCCTATCCTATCTTCCTTCTCTCTTCGATTTCGGGACGTTACAGTTCCCTCTGTCAAACCTCTTGCAAAAAAAAAAAGTGGTTTAATCTTAATTTTACAAATAGATCTGTTATATCCAGATACATACTTAAATGAAGATGAAGACAGCAATCGAAAATAGGAAAATGTATTTTATGGAAAGAGGTTATAAAATTGTTTGATAGTAGAACCTAATATTTAATGATATTTTACTTGCAACTTGTCCAACTCATAGCAAACATACCTACCACCTCTTGTACGTATACCTACCACCTCTTGTTCTATATTAATAATACTTTATCTTGAAAGTTTACTTATACTAAATAATCGTACAAATACAAAAGTTATGTAGGCACCTCGATGGGTAGGTATAATTCTTAAATGTAATAAAATATTTTTATAGACGGTGTTCTATAAAAGCTATATCTAGATACAGGGTGACAAAATTTTGCCATCTTCAAGATGGGTTGCTCTTTATGCCAAGAAAAATACCTTTGAAAAAAAAAAAAAAAATCGATCCAATATAAAAGTCAGAAATTGGTTTTCACTTTCTTTTTCGAAATGACACATTAAATAGATTTAGAAAGCTTCTGGATATTAGAAATGAAATGTCCGTTCTTTGTGTCCGTATTTTATTGACCATCCGGTATATGGCTTTTCTTAAGTCAAAAGTTATTATGAATTTCATCGTGCCATCAAGATCTTGCCTGATATAAAAAGCTGCTGGGAGTTCTATCCTATGCTATCAAGTATCAACTCTTCAGTTTATGCCATACTCTGTCTGCTATTAATAAGTTTTATTGCTCCTTCTTTGTTGTTTCTAAACATGTGCCGACATTTTTATGCTAAGTTTCATTATTGGAACAGTAGGTATTGTGAGGAATTATAATCCCTCCTCGTATTCATAACATACCTGGATCCCATAGTCATAGTGCTCTGATTAACTTTTTCTTAAACAATATTCTCACAATTCTTATGGGAAGTTACCTACTTTGTAAAAGCACTTTATAAGACTTTCATCTTTTCTCGAGGCTTTTTATAGAATTTTTCAGAGAAAATTAAATCTTCAGTAAAAATCTGGTTCAAAGGACAATGATTTCTTGGAAGTCCAAGGATATTAGTTCGGGATATTATGTGAAGAAATAATCTTCATTATTATTCATAATCTTCGAAACTTTCAATTCGCCTAAAAACTTTTATAAAAAGGTTCTTGTTTCCCAAGCTTAAATAAATTATTTGCTTAAACTTAAGTCGAGTAGTAGATAACTAGGTCGAATTTACTCGCCATAAGTTTTAGGAGGCTCAAATATTTAGGGAAAGTATCTACAGTTTACATAAAGTTCGAAAGAAACTTGAGAAATACTTTTCAAATATCTCTCCATATCTCGTCCCATTAAAGGTTTGAAAGTTTTAATCTTGAAAGTAAAAGTTCACATTTTTTCAAAGATTCCAAGTGGAGCACAAAAGAGACTTTCAGCACTACATAAATAAATTGCTTGTAAAGTTTGCCTTTTGCACAGTGAGTAGAGTAGATCATTAAGTAATATGGAGACTCGTAAAATGACTTTTGAAAACAATTAAGCTTATTGTTTTTAGCATTCTAATGACGGTCCTTATTGTACAAACAAAAGTAATTAATTTTCATAGGCCTGTCCCTGTCCCTTTTATCCTTTCTGTGTTTTGCTTTTCCGAGATGAAAGTTCTATTTATTATGAGAAACTGAGAAAGGTATGTAGTAGTTATTGTAACAACAACATAGGTAGGTAACCAGCTTATTTGGGAGCTACAAACAATGTTTTGAGTTTAAGTGTTTTAACAAAACTTGAAAGCCATGACATATTATGAGGAGGCTAATGAATTCTGAACACTTACTGTTAGGATTCATCTTTTTTTAAGTACATATATTAGCTAATTCTGATTTAATAAAGCTCTTATGAATTCTGAACACTTACTGTTAGGATTCATCTTTTTTTAAGTACATATATTAGCTAATTCTGATTTAATAAAGCTCTTGGGGCCTCTAGGGGCCTCAGTGGGGCCCTTTATCTGAGTAAGTTCTAATACAGCTCACTGAACCACTAGTATTCTAATTCATTTCTTTTCAATCTCTCCTTTGAACAGAATACATCTGCGACCAGGCTGTGCTCTTATCCTGTCAAAAGCATCTTATCGAAATCCAAAATATAGGAAATATACAAAATACATTAGAATATTCTATGTGCTCATGCTCATACTCTCGGTTTTGATGAATATGTCAGAAAAATGAAACGAATTGCCAGAAATATTCTGGAACGTCACTCTTCTATCCGTTTAAACGTTATGTACCGATACGGATGAGAAAATGAAACGAATTGCCAGAAATATTCTGGAACGTCACTCTTCTATCCGTTTAAACGTTATGTACCGATACGGATGAGAAAAAAAAAATGCTTAAAAGAATGATATAACGTGGAATATCTTGGAGATAAGCTTCTAGAAAATGTTGTTCCTACTGACTTTATAACTGGGAATATTTTGACAGCTTTGTTTACATTTCTGTCTGGTGTATGGGTGAATAGGCATCCTTCTTTCTGAACTTTTCCGGGTAGCTTTAGAGCTTTCCTGATAGATCATTGCTATGAAAAGGCAACTGTCGTAAAGATTGTACAACACTAACTGAATTCAACTCAAAACTAGTACAAATTGGATGTGAAAAACAGAAAACTTGGAAATATTCAACTTCACTAAACTTGAAAATATACAAATTTCTTGTAACAGATGGGTCCATCAGGTGTATTTACACACGAAATTAGTGTGGAGAACATATGTACATACCTAATATGTTTCTATTAATAATGTCATAAACTTTGGCGGTTCTGTTACTAAGTGAGAAAAATAGCTCAAGTAGTTAGGTACTGTACTATACTTATTTCGCTTGTATGTTTTCTAGGAATCCCTGGATCACAATTTATAATTTACTCAGAGATATGAGAGTTTAGATTTTCGTGGGTTCTTCAGAAAACTTCATAAGGTAGATTTTACTTCTTGTACAAATTGAAAATGTTGTTCCTACTGACTTTATAACTGGGAATATTTTGACAGCTTTGTTTACATTTCTGTCTGGTGTATGGGTGAATAGGCATCATTCTTTCTGAACTTTTCCGGGTAGATTTAGAGCTTTCCTGATAGATCATTGCTATGAAAAGGCAACTGTCGTAAAGATTGTACAACACTAAATGAATTCAACTCAAAACTAGTACAAATTGGATGTGAAAAACAGCAAACTTCGAAATATTCAACTTCACTAAAATTGAAAATATACAAATTTCTTGTAACAGATGGGTCCATCAGGTGTAATTACACACAAAATTAGTATGTACATACCTAATATGTTTCTATTAATAATGTCATAAACTTTGGCGGTTCTGTTACTAAGTGAGAAAAATAGCCCAGGTTGTTAGGTACTGTACTATACTTATTTCGCTTGTACATATGTTTTCTGGAATCCCTGGATCACAATTTATAATTAACTCAGAGATATGAGAGTTTAGATTTTCGTGGGTTCTTCAGAAAACTTCATAAGGTAGATTTTACTTCTTGTACAAATGTAACTTCTAAAACACACAGGGAAAAGAAAGGAAGGAACAATGGATTCCTCTGAACTTAAAACAAACTGTTTTCTTGTCACCATATTATTAACTCTTTAAAGCTACCTAAAGATAGCTACCGAAAGGGAATTGTGGTGCCGAAGAAATTCCAAATGACACATGCTCTCTTCCCCCCTGCGGGTTAAAATTTTACTTTAAGACACTATAGACCAAATTTCAAATGAAATGTTTGAGATATCGGATATTATAGGCTTTAAAGTAAACCGTTCTACTTGCTTTTAAAGTTTCATGTTACTTTAATTAATAAGACACTAAGAAATTTTAAGTATGGAGGCATAACTTTGAAATATTACCTCCGCGAATATATAATTAGGTATTCCATATTAATAATATGTTGTAGAACTTGTCATAATAGAAACGAGGTCACATGCGGTCTCGTCTCATACAATCTTTCAAACTGCCTATTTTCAACTAAAAAGATCAAAATTCTAATGAAACTCTCTCTCCTTCCCTCTTTCTCTCCCCTCTCCTTCTCTTTCTCTCTTTCCCTCTCATTGGAAGAGAGCTTGGATAAATTCATACCCGAAAAGTAAAAGTGCTAGTTTTCATACATAATTTGGATAATGTAGATTTGGCATCTCCACTAATTTGTGTATCTACTCTATTAGTTTTCAATACAATTTTAATAGACAGGGAGGTTGCTTCTTTGTGATTATTTGATAAATGAGTGTATCACTACGCTGTTTTAAAATGATATAAAGAAAAACATCTAGAGACATTCAAAGCAATACCTTTTGTAGACTATTATTTCCCGATTGAATTAATTAAAAGCAAACACCTTAGTGTCCTTAGTGAAATACCTAGGATAGGCATAATTGCGAGACTCAAAGTAAACAGATTGAAGGGACAGTGATTACCTAGGACAGCGTTCCTCAAATCAACCCTAATAAAGTTTTACAGGGAGTTTTGTATTTGATAATACCTAATTATAAAATCTCTCGAAAAAAAAAGAAAGAATATTTTAGTAAAGTAAGTACCTTTTTTCTGTCAAAAATTACTCTCGAGAGATATTGCTTCTAGATATTTCACTTCCTGCTTTTCTACCCATGATACTTTCTTACAACGAGACCCACATTTCTAAGGCACCCTATAAAAAGCTCAAAACCGGCGGTTTTCACATTTTGAGAAGCGCTGAAGAAAGCAAATAGAAACCCTATGATAGAGACACAGGGGGTGTAAACAGATATCTAATATCATTAGAATGAAAGATGTCTGGATAAATACAAGTGAGATAAATTTTCAATGTGGGAAGAAACATAAACATTTCTTGAAACAAAGAAGAAGAAAAAATCAATAACATAAAAGCTCAGAATTTCTTTATACTGAGATAAATAAATAAAAACACCAAGTGAAGGAGAAAATGAGAAAGAATAAAATTAGAAAGAAAGACTCTTAGGTATATCACCACCACACGAACATTCAGACCAGACGAAGAGAGAGGTGAGATAAATAAATAAAAACACCAAGTGAAGGAGAAAATGAGAAAGAATAAAATTAGAAAGAAAGACTCTTAGGTATATCACCACCACCGAACATTCAGACCAGACGAAGAGAGAGAGAAGAGAGAGAGAGAGAGAGAGAGAGAGAGAGAGAGGAGAGAGAGAAGAGAGAGAGAAGAGAGAGAGAGAGAAGAGAGAGAGAGAAAGTAAATGAAAAACAGATCAAGACAGAAGAGAAAACAGAAGACAAGGACGGAGACGGAGAAAGAAAGAGAGAAAGGAATACACTAAGAATTGATTGAAATCCGGTACGTTTTATATGAAAGGAAATCCGCTTCGAATTTTTCCTCTCAGAAAAAATAGGAGGAGGAGGAGGAGGAGATGGAAAAGAGAATGAGAGAGAGAGAAGAGAAGGGATAACAGAGAGTGGAGAGTGGGCGAAGGGATAAAGAAAAGAAGATATTCGGGAAAGTTCATCTTAAATATACATGTGGTAATGAAAAATGAGGTTAGTATACCCAAAGCTAGCAACAAAGGAAGAATAACTATCCAAATAATCATAAAACAAAGCAAAGTGACTGAATTTATGTCATTACTTGAGAGGTATTCTTATGAATGATAGAATAGAAAGCAAAAACTAAATGCGAATAATCGAGATTAAATTTTAAAGCACATCTACATGTGGTAATGAAAAATGAGGTTAGTATACCCAAAGCTAGCAACAAAGGAAGAATAACTATCCAAATAATCATAAAACAAAGTGACTGAATTTATGTCATTACTTGAGAGGTATTCTTATGAATGATAGAATAGAAAGCAAAAAATAAATGCGAATAATCGATATTAAATTTTAAAGCATTCGTTTAATTTTCTTTGCACACCCAGAAGCCCAGAGATATGGTATCTACCTATTAAAATGCTCGGACCGTTCTCAGATATCTTTCTGTCGTTGCAATAAATACTATCTTTTTATTAAAAGTAATAAAATATGGAGGGCAATAAAAAATGTTTAGGAAAAATTGCCGTAAAAAATGATCATCTTACTTTCTACATTATCTTTGTCTGAGTTCTGTCTTGCTTTTCTTTATACGAGTAGGTACTTATGGCACATTTTTACTTTCCTTATCCTATAGGAAGGAAAGTAATGTAATCGGGTCAAATTTTCGATGGTCAGATTTTAGTGCCAAAACACGTTTTGAGGTCCCTAGAGCCTAAATCCAAAGTTTCAGCCATTGGTCCGTGTGTGTGTCTCTGTGTCTGTCTGTCTGTAAACAAAATATCTCAAGAACGGTAAGAGCTAGAGACTTGAAATTTGATATGTAGCTGTCAAATGTGACAAGGATGCGACACGAAACTTTTGATTAAGACCGGTGCAACGGTTGGCGTCATTTTACCGCTTTTTGGCGGTTTTCGGTGTAATTTAACAATATCTCGGGAACGGGATAAGCTAGAGACTTGAAATTTGGTATGTAGTTCACAAATGTGTCAAATATGCAATACAAAACGTTTGGTTAAAATAAGTGCTGCGGTTGGCGGTATTTTGACCGCTTTTTGGCGGGTTTCGACCGCTTCTTGGCGGTTTTAAGCCATATACTGACTAAACAGTTAGAAATATTGTAAATGTTACAACAGAACACCCAAATAAGCACCATTCAATAGGATAAGGAAAGTCGTGTGATGTTCACACCAGATTTTTCTACTTGTATGACTGAGGGTCTCATGTCAAGATCCTTCTGTATTTGTCCCTCTCGGGCATTTCTCCATATTTATTATAACATGACTTTGCTATGTTTATTGCTATAAACAGTTTATATGCTTCGTATTATTTGGGTGGATAAAGTCATTGCTCCTAGGATAATGATAACCTATACTACAAGTTCTGTTTAAAAGCAATCACAGTGGACTTCAAATACATATTCTAGAATCTAGAACGTTTTCCAGTACAACAATAGCCTTTGTGAAGTCCTGGAGAGGGGGGACCTGTCCATTCCAAACACTCCAGCAGGCCTAAGCAGTTTATATATAAACGGAGAGCGAGTACAACCAATGACCAAAGGTTTAATTGAATGTTTGACAACTCATAATAGCTCTATGGCACGTAGTGCTTATTTAAGTAAGAATACACAATGCTTATAGTAATTATGTATTTATGTTCCTACTTGTCTTAATATATCCATCTTGCAGACTTATCTTATATCAAAGCAGGAGCTGTTGTGGTCAACTGTCTGTCTACTTAGGTTATAGCTACTTTCAAAAGCCTTACATAAAACATGGTGGGTTTTCAAACATGGCTACTAGGTAAATATTTGATCACGCTAAATTGATCAGCATATTCTCAATGGATCAGTTGCGCTTAATTGGGTGATGATGTCAATACTATAGTAAAAATTGGTGGAGATGTCAACACTACTTACTACAGTAAAAATTAAAGATCTTGTCATGAATGTTGTGCTTATTGGTGGAGAAGCCAAGACTACCTTATCATTTCCTCAACAAACTCCTGCGATTTTCACCCTGAACATTGAGTGTGAGCGTCTGAGTCTGACAGCTGACAGATAAAGACAAGGAAATCTCTCATGACAGAGAGGAAGACAATGTGATAATGTTTGATAAGCCCAATATATATATATATATATATCGCATGCAGTTCCAATTATATCATCATAACACGGGCTTTAATTATTACATATATAATCCTAAGGATTATTCAAACGTACAGGGAAGACTTGGAGAATTAAACCTGTCAACAATTGAGCTTCCAATTTAAACAACGGAAGACATATTTAATCGTCTGTCCCGTTGGAAATTGACCTGCCATAATATTTGAGTTCCCCGAAAAATCCTTTACCTTATGGGAGTCTGGATCGCCCAGGGAGTCAGTTTATCTAGTCTGGTTTTGAAACAGGAACATAATATCGAATTGTTTTGACACTTATCAGTAGTTGTTGTTTTCCTGCACTTTGAAAAGATAACAACAATCTAATGGTGCTTCCTTATCAATTTTATTTTTCTACCAATTTTATTGGAAAATGATTTTCTGATAACAAAAACTTTGACATGAATACACGATGCATATTATGTTTAATAATAATAATTGTCGGAAACCAACTTTAGTGGTAGTGCTTGGCGCGGTAAACTCTGGATCTAGAGATTCGTGGTTCGAGTTCAAGTCAAGTCATAAATTTTAGCGAGGTCAAATAAATCCAATAATCAGGGAACGCCATTTTCCTATTGTTTTGTATATATCTGAGGTAAAGGGCGATAAAAATTCGTAAATACGAATATGTATTTAATGGTGCCTGATATCCGTCACGCAAACACTCGACATGAGAACTCTCTTCTGCCTCGCTACCACCCTGTAGTCTGGATGAATTTTCCTTATCTCTCGAATACAATCTTCCTTTCACTTGTCACATCCGCTTTCATACGTCACTTGCGCTAGAATGCATCCAACACTGTGCCATCCAAATCTCGGATGTGATTCTTGGAGGTGTCGTGCTCTTGTATCTCTCGAATACAATCTTCCTTTCACTTGTCACATCCGCTTTCATACGTCACTTGCGCTAGAATGCATCCAACACTGTGCCATCCAGCTCTCGGATGTGATTCTTGGAGGTGTCGTGCTCTTAAAACTGGTGTTTGCAAATCTTTTTACAGTAAGAGACGTCTGTTACTGCCTCCTCAGATTAGCTGTTAACGAATTACCCTGTCATCATAAATACGTACGTACTTATAATAATTACGTAATCCTAATGCTTTTCAGTTATTATGTTCCGAGTCTAATAAAATTTTATCAAACAAAATGTGAGCCTTAGCCTGAGACCCTGAGCTTATCTGGGTTCTCTTGCTTTCTAACCAGGCGACCGACTTAGCAACAGCTTTGCGACGAGAATATCCTGTTTTATTATTATTCTGCGAAACTACAAATACTATTTCAAATTCTTAGAAGTAAATAAGCCATTGTTAGAAAAGGGAGCAAAAAAAGATCGAAGAACATCAGTTCTGGAAACACGTAAGCCTTGAAATCCCCCTGTTTTCCTTTTCCCGTCACAAATTTGCCGAATTCCCCGAAATAACCCCCTCCCAACATACACTCACACAATTCGCGTGTAAACTAATTTTCCCCTTACCCTAGAAAACGCGCTTCTGTGAGAGTGATGCATGTTTTTCCCCCTTCTTCAAATATGTTCCCTTTTGTGAGCTAACTGTCACGATTTTTGTTCTGTCAAAACCAGCACTCATTCTGAAGTCATTCAGCGTGGAAAAATCTCAAGTCTGCACTTTTTTTCTCGGAAAAAATTGGAATATTGGATTCATCATACCTGAATGCTGACTGAGTGCGATAGGAATGTTTTCAAATAGAATATTTCCCAATTTATTTCCCCCATATCTAGAGATATGATTGTATTTCGATATTGCTGAAAATTCTCCCATATATGAGAGGCAAAATATTTCCCAATTTATTTCCCCCATATCTAGAGATATGATTGTATTTCGATATTGCTGAAAATTCTCCCATATATGAGAGGCAAGTAGGTACCCATTATTTTAATGATCACCTTTTCGTATATTTTGAATCACTGAAAATTGGAATAGCGCTGAGAATAAAATCACTTAGGACATAATTTAGGGATTGATTATTATTTATATGTCGGTGGAGTATGAAATACATATAGGTAATGCCTACCGTCCCAAGATCTCTGAAATCCTGCACCTTTTCGTATATTTTGAATCACTGAAAATTGGAATAGCGCTGAGAATAAAATCACTTAGGACATAATTTAGGGATTGATTATTATATGTCGGTGGAGTACACATATAGGTAATGCCTACCGTCCCAAGATCTCTGAAATCCTCATGAAAATAACTTAAATTCTTTCTTTCAATGTGGGAAGAAACATAAACATTTCTTGAAACAAAGAAGAAGAAAAAATCAATAACATAAAAGCTCAGAATTTCTTTATACATGGGGATTTATTCATTGAAATCAATGTGGCAGATGAGGAATAAAATGCACCTGGATTGAGAACACATATTGCTCGGAATTACACTAAAGGCATTGCAAATGCAAGTTATTACTGTGGCATAATATGAAGCCTTTGCAGTGGAATAATAAAACTCTCGACAAGAAAGATGCATATAAAATTACTAGTGTAGCTCGCTATACTGTAGTAATAGAAAGTAAAAATAAATGCAAAAATACCTATGAACCTTGAAATACTTATAAGAAATTGAATGATTTCAGTGTAATTGAGTTTGAGCATGCTTCGAGATGATATTCTATACTGTAGTAATAGAAAGTAAAAATAAATGCAAAAATACCTATGAACCTTGAAATACTTATAAGAAATTGAATGATTTCAGTGTAACTGAGTTTGAGCATGCTTCGAGATGATATTAGTCACGATTTTTGTTCTGTCAAAACCAGCACTCATTCTGAAGTCATTCAGCGTGGAAAAATCTCAAGTCTGCACTCTTTTCGGATTATTTATTATTTTTGACGATCTTTACGAAAAAAATACATTTGGACAGTTATATTTTTCATGAGAATCATCAATTTAATATTGTTCAGAACTCCAAAAGTAAGAGTGATGTAAGTTCAGTTGTTTACTTTCATTCCTCTTTTTTCTTTCACTAGACTTTATCCTATTTCTATATCAGTATTGTCCTTTTATAGTCCTGTTTTTTTCCTCTGTCTAGGGCTTCTCCTCTGTGACATCCTTTTTACCTCAGATCTTCAATTCTTCATTGACTTTATACTTCCATGCTTCCATCTCAAACATTCTTAAATCCTTACTCATTCAATACTATCTCAAAACCTTTCCTTGGGATAGTAAGAATTTTCTAGGAATAATATCCGATTCTATGAAAGCAAGATTATCTTATAGCCTCTCCCAGCTCCCAGTCTCCCCTAAATCCCGCTTCGTTTGTTTGTGCGTAAGCGTTTCTGCGCATTTTGACGTGAAATCTGACGTCACAACTCTTTGAACTTTTTCATTAGAACAACAATTAAGAATTGAATTTTCGACCTTTTAAAGTTACTTTTTCGGAGTTTTGACCTCAGGTTCGGATTTTTCACAACTTTTTACGTAGGAATCGACCTTTTATCGACCTTTTATTAATAATATTTTCCCAATTGCAACTCCTCCATTCTGAACCGAAGGGTACAAAATCCTCGAAGAACAGTAGGAAGTAAGTGAGCATATTCTAGAAAGAGAAAGTTCCAGCTATCATACACTCTCAGTTTCATTAGAACAGCAATTAAAAATTGAATTTTCGACCTTTTAAAGTTACTTTTTCGGAGTTTTGACCTCAGATTCGGATTTTTCACATCTTTTTACGTAGGAATCGACCTTTTATTAATAATATTTTCCCAATTGCAACTCCTCCATTCTATTCATCAAAAGCAAACATAAGAACTTCCAACGGCATTTTAATTTATTATTTTTTCTAGCATATACGAGTATTCCACCTTTCGAGGTTCTAGCTTTCTAGCATGTACTTAATAACAATATTCTCCTATCTACTGAACTTGTTAGAATCCTTACATTTTCAAGTTGGTTTAAAACTTACTAAGAACTTCCAACGGCATTTTAATTTATTATTTTTTCTAGCATATACGAGTATTCCACCTTTCGAGGTTCTAGCTTTCTAGCATGTAATAACAATATTCTCCTATCTACTGAACATGTTAGAATTCTTACATTTTCAAGTTGCGTATAAAACTTATATTTAGGATGTAACATGTAACTATTATTTTTCTAGGAATCTCCATTTCTGCTGTTTGTTTGTGAAAACTCGAGAACACAAACAATTTAAACTTTTTAATTAATAAATTACATTTCACAATGCAGACAAAACTTTACATGTTCTTGATAAATTATTATGAGTAGAAACATCTACATAGTTTTTTTTTTTTTACTTTCTATTACATCTAATTTTCCTTCTTTACTTTCTATTACATCTAGTTTCCTTCAATTTTAGAAAAAGTACTAATTTGCAATCAATCTCGTTTCTCTCATACTCTGTCTCCTTTCTACTTTATTTCTTTTTCCCCCTTACTCTCGTTCTCTTTCTTCTTACCTTCTCCCTTCTTTCTTCCCCCCTACCCTTGTAATCACATTCATTATCTATAATTACAATCAGGGATCCAACACAAAAGGAAAGGCGTAAATCCTCTGGAAACTATTTCGCCTTAATCCTTTTCGTATAAGAGTGAGTGAGTGAGAGAGAGAGAGAGAGGGAGAGAAAGAGAGAGAGGGGTATGGTAATAAACGACTTCTTTAGTTAGGGGGTGGGAGAGAGAGAGAGAGAGAGAGAGAGAGAGAGAGAGAGAGAGGGAGAGAAAGAGAGAGAGGGAGAGAAAGAGAGAGAGGGGTATGGTAATAAACGACTTCTTTAGTTAGGGGGTCTTACGGAGGTAAAGAGGGGGTGTAAAGTCCTTCTCTCTTTCTCTCTCTGTCTCGTGATATTTGATGGGTTTTCAGTTTTAATCCCTGATATTATAGTTGGTAGAGATTTTTCTTTTCGCCACAGTGGTTATCAAACTTTGGCACAAACCCAGACATGTCGAACTCTTTGTAATATGTTCAAAGTAAGAATACTTTATGGGTAATGAGCAGTTTTTAGTCCGTCCTTCCTATATTATCTTAATAAATAAAATTAGAGAACTTTTTGAATTTTCAATATAAGCGTAAAAAAAACAATAATAGTAATAAACTGAATATTAAACAAATTAGGTAGGTACATAAAAAAAAAGCGACGCCCCCCCCCCCCCCCCCCCCACACACACACACACACACACACACACACAAAAGCAATAATAATAATATCGTCCCTACATCCTTTATCCTGCTATTAATGGATGACTTTTTTAATTAACCTGCTTTCCAAATTTAACCTGCTATTGGTGGATGACTTTTTTTTTCATGTTTGCACTTAGCGCAGAATTGCCGCAGATAAATATCCATATAAGCACCTCAAGATTGTCACGTTTTTTGCCACCCTGTAAGTGCAGTTTCCCTCCGATATCCGAGATCTAAAAGTTTCTAATACATTTTTTGACGCCCTCACATCCACTCTTACTCCAAGTTAGCCACCCCCCTCCTCTTATACTACCTAATACTTATCCTCACGCCACGACTCAAAAAATGTCTCCCCCAGGTTCTCTTTATTGTTTGGATATACATTTTCTTCTCTATATTTGAGTTTTCCCGAACACAATATTAGCATTAGGATTAAATAACATATTTCATGCAATCTTGCACTTGCAACTTGCATCTGTCCCTTGTCCCCTCCCCCATACTGTCTCTTCAGAACCTCTGTGTTCTCCAAATACTCGTCAATGGATGCTGCGAAAGCATTTGACATCAGCAAAAATGACCAGTCTTTTCCCGAACACAATATTAGCATTAGGATTAAATAACATATTTCATGCAATCTTGCACTTGCAACTTGCATCTGTCCCTTGTCCCCTTCCCCATACCGTCTCTTCAGAACCTCTGTGTTCTCCAAATTCTCGTCAATGGATGCTGCGAAAGCATTTGACATCAAAAATGAACTGCACTTTATTAACAAGAATCGATATATATCGATATATCGACGAAAAATATATCGATATATATCGGTTTTCGATATATCGCAACATCCCTAAAATGGAAAGCATCCAACAGGACATTAGGGATGAATACCCAAGTGAGCAAAAGTTGCCTGTTTAGGACTATTAGGAGCAACAAGTTGACCGCAGTAGCTGAAATTTCCAAGAAAGAAAAGAAAAGAAAAAAAAACTTATGAGAGAAATGGAAAGCATCCAACAGGACATTAGGGATGAATACCCAAGTGAGCAAAAGTTGCCTGTTTAGGACTATTAGGAGCAACAAGTTGATGACATTAGCTGAAATTTCCAAGAAAGAAAAGAAAAAAAAACTTATGAGAACTGGATTTAATGCAGATAAGAGTATGAAAATGACTGACCTCCAGCTGACTAAATAAGACTTTAGATACATAACAATATAGCTGAAAATAATTTCAAAGGAACGAAACACTGATAAAACGAGTAAAACAATGAAAATCCTACAGTCTTTTTTTAAAAAAGATTGAAACTGAAGAGGCCTACAAAACCCACATATCCAACACCCTTCTACTCTAATGCACCGTATTGCATTTCCAATTGAAACTGCAACTGCATTTAGAGAGAAAAGTTCACGAAATATGAAGTACACAAGCTTTTAGACTCGGAAAAATATTTCAGAGGGACTAGTAAATGAAAAAGGCCAACTACAGAAAGCCTTTCGTAACCTAAACATTTGGACGTCTAGCGTCTGAGAGGACTTCCTTTGGAAAACCTAAGGAAGGAATCAAAAAAACAAACCCCCATTTCTGCATGTTCGCATTCAGTATTTTCACGTTTTCATAGAATTTATTACGTGGAAAAGTTTGCTGAGTGTTTGAGAAATTTATCATCTAAGAAATTCATTTCGCTCAAACTTTCAGAACGCCATTAGTATTCTGGTGCTAGCAGCTCAGCTTCTGACGAGCACTATCTCACGTCCGAGGAGGTATTTAATTACTAAATAATATAGATAATGTAGTGTACCTACTTGTAAAAAAAAAAAAAAATAATAATAATAATAATAGAAAATAAAAAAAGAAAAAATCAATAGTAGGTACCTACTTACTTGTATAAACCGGCCATCGGGAACAACTAGGTACTTTACACTTGAACTAACCTGAAACAAAAGAAGCGAAAAATGATTAATTAGGTATAATAATCCCTCGCACTAAAATCAGGACATACGACAAAAGGAGAATTGAAAAGCACGTCACAAAAAATGACTAAGGACTTTTTCATTTATTCCACGTTGAGATAAGACTGTCAAATTTTTCGCCAAAATAAGTAAAGGTTTAATAAAATTAATAGTCCTCAGACAGGGACAGCGGAGAAGATTGTCTCCCCCGAGCTCTCGTTTTTCTCTGCACGTCCCTGAGTGGGAGAGTGTTTTCTCTCAAGAGCTATCTGACGGCTACGAAGGATGTGTGGAAACTGCGAACACCTCCCGGAGTGTTGTAGTGTAATATGAAGAAATGAGAAAAGGTTATTCATGTTAGAGAGCTGCGAGCGCAGAAATAAGAAAGTAACTTGTCTTGTCAGATCCCCTGTGCAACTATAAACTCATTTGTAAGAGGAGCGAAAAGACAGAGGGAAGAAAACTATTTAATTACTTCTCAACTTGAAAACTTGACTATTTACTTGATGACCTTTATATTGTGGGACCGCCATCAAGTCATGAAAAAGGAACTATTAAGTAACTACAATAACTCTTAAGGTAAGTATGATTTGATTGCCTTCTCTATTTTGGACATTTAAAGACCATTTCTTTTCATTTCATTTAGTTGACCAACAACTAAGTATATGAGAAGCAAAAGGAACTATTAAGTAACTACAATAACTCTTAAGGTAAGTATAATTTGATTGCCTTCTCTATTTTGGACATTTAAAGACCATTTCTTTTTCATTTCATTTAGTTGATCAACAACTAGGTATATGAGAAGCAAATATATTTGAGTTTGAATGTTGCTCAATTTTTGGTCTAGGAGTGCTGCGTTTACACTGAGACAGTTTCACAAAATGTAGACATGTAGACAAAGCTCTTTTAACAAAATTAAAAAAAAAAAAAAAAAAAAAAAAAAAAAAGCTTCTACGTGAAATGTGTACAAGAGCTGAGTGTTGCTAGTGGCGAAGGTAGACACTAGATCAAAGGTTTTTCACACCAAAGGTTTGACACAAATCCAACAAAAGCTATCTGGAAGATTACATGGAAGTCCTATTATATAGGTACGTCGTAATATACGAAATAGAATTCAGAGGGAAAGTGTTCAAGAAAAAAAAGTTAAGTTTCGAAGTCTGACCAAACGACGATCTATTGTTGCATTTTATTTATCAACTCGCACTTAGTCCCATTTAACTTATCCTAAGTCCTAATATAACGTATCCAAATTAAAAATCCTTGAAATCGGTGGTCCGTACTTATCTGTCGTATCGACGAAATAGGGCTGCGGTTACACTTGATTGGCTTTCTGACTTACGCAGCAAATGTCACGTCATCAGGCTTTTTTCTTCAGAACTTTTCTCCGAGGAAACTAAGGCCCAAGGAATGTATGGGTCAGAAGTACTACGCCACTCACGAGGAAAAGTATGAAAGAAGTAAAAAATGACTTTTGTGAATACAAGCTGAAGCGTACCAAACAAGTTTTCTGATGTGTTTCTGCTTCCACTGTTGTGTATGAATATGAAAATAGTTGAGTGTTGCTCCACTCTCAACTTGGCCCTGTAAGCTTTGTCATAGTTCACTAAGTTCGTTTCAATCCTCTATCTTCTGGCTCAAGAACTTTTAAGCTTCCGAAACTACATGAAAAAGGTTAAAGTACATGGGAACTTTGAACAGAGATTATAACTTTCAATTCGGAGGGCACCGATCTATTGTTGCATTTTATTTATCAACTCGCACTTAGTCCCATTTAACTTATCCTAAGTCCTAATATAACGTATCCAAATTAAAAAGCCTTGAAATTGGTCGTCCGTACTTATCTGTCGTATCGACAAAATAGGGCTGCGGTTACACTTGATTGGCTTTCTGACTTACGCAGCAAATGTCACGTCATCAGGCTTTTTTCTTCAGAACTTTTCTCCGAGGAAACTAAGGCCCAAGGAATGTATGGGTCAGAAGTACTACGCCACTCAAACCATTGCCACTGTTTCGACCGACATGGGAAGTTGGAAGACAGTGTGTTAATTTTCGATTTGAAAAATGTTTTTTTTCTTTAAATTTTAAGCCCTGATAAGCACGGGAGAGATCAATTTTGTGATAAAGAAGTTAAATTTATGCAGACTAAGATACTCAGTACCCAGAGAGGGAAGGACAAGGGTCAGAGGAAGAGGGATGAGAAGGAAGAACAGGATGGAAACGAATAGAGACAGAGAGGAGGAAGAGATAAACAGGATAGAGAGAAGGGAGGAAGGATTTTAGTATAATACGAAAACTTGCCTGGAGTCAAATTCACGAAATGACCAAATTTCCCTCTATCTTTAGCCCTTACATCCCTTTTACAAACCTCCATGTCTGTTCTAATACGATTTATTCCTTCCCTCCATTCTGTACCCTCCTTCCTATTTTATTTTATCATCGTTATGGTAGTACTTGTGGTTTTGTAGTCCAGAGGTCGGGAAAGCAAGGATTAGGAGTCATCATAGTTCGATGCTTCACGTTTCTTCTAAATTAGAAAACTGATGTAATCTGTTAGGAATACCTCCCGACATCAGAGTTTTCATTTCGTCGACGTTGGCTATTTTATCATCGTTATGGTAGTACTTGTGGTTTTGTAGTCCAGAGGTCGGGAAAGCAAGGATTAGGAGTCATCATAGTTTGATGCTTTACGTTTCTTCTAAATTAGAAAACTGATGTAATCTGTTAGGAATACCTCCCGACATCAGAGTTTTCATTTCGTTGACGTTGGTGAACCATTGCCACTGTTTCGACCGACATGGGAAGTTGGAAGACAGTGTGTTAATTTTCGATTTGAAAAATGTTTTTTTTCTTTTTTTTTCTTCTTTTTTAAGAGAGGAAATTAAATAAATACGCGTACTTATAACATTTCTCGCAAACATTTCTATTAGCCTAAAAATACGAAAACTTTCCAAATAAAAGGCAAAAAGTTAAGCTCCCCCCGGATTCCCTTAGTCTTGTACTGAGGTTACAGAGCAGGGGTTCCTTTGTCAAATGAAACAATGGACTATAAATCACACCAAGTGAGAGAAAGAGGGAAGAAGAGAGAAAGAGAGGGAAAGAAGATGTAAAGAACGGAAGAAGGAAAGGAGCAGAGTGAAGAGAGAATAGGGACGTAGAGAAAATGCAGTCACAGAAAAAGTAAAACAGGGAAAGGAGAAAGAAAAGAGAACTACAGAAAAGGGAAACCACTAAATAAAGGGGAAAAGGGAGACAAGAAGGAAGAAAGTGACCAAATTCAGCAATGATGATCTGGAGATTTCTTTTTCGAGTCCAATTCAAGCCAAAAATGTAAGTACACTTTGCTTCAATATTTATTCGCGAACAACCTAACTTATATGTATAGTATAGCTACTTATTCTACAAACATAGAGGAATAGGTATATCGGTAACGGTCCTGTTTTTAAGTGACTGCTGATAGTATAAGCATGGAAACAAACGAAAACAAATTCAAATGCCGGCACAATGGAAAAGTCAATGTACGTCCAAACAACATGAACATGAAAGGCGAATCGACAGAGCTACAACACACAAACGAGAGAGAGAGAGAGAAAAAATTGTAAATAAATAATAACAGTTTTTTTTCTATTCCTCCTCCTGAACATCTAACCTTTAAAAATAACCTTTGCAAACAAAATACAGAGGAAAAAATACTCTGTGAAAAATATGACCGAGCTTTAGGATAGCACAATGTATTCCCTTTAGTTTTATTTTAATGTCCAGTAGCGTAGCTAGAGGGCAGTTAGTACATTCACAAAAGTCGGCGTTTATTTTGAGGGCCGCAAGGGCTATCTGTGCCGAATGTGACTCTCCTAATATTGTTTATTCTCTCGTTACTAACATAGTATAGTTAGTGGTTGTAAATACAGCAATACAACATATACCTTCCTAGAATTGAAAACATGATTCACTTTCAAAATACCAATATGGGAGAGCACATGAAATACACAGGGAGGAACGGAGGGAAAGGCCGAGGCATACGAAAGGCAATGAAAGGGGAAAAAAATAACTAAATACTAAAGCCTTTTTATCAAACGAAAAATCTCACGGGACTGCCGGAAAAACTTTCGATGACTTTCTGTTATAAAATAATATTCTAGATTTCACAAAATGTAGACATGTAGACAAAGCTCTAAACGAAACACAGGTCTGAATGCTGGGAATCCGGGATAGAAGTTGTCTTGGGAACTCTACACATTGTTTTGTTTCTTGACAATCATCCACCAGATTCGATTCAAATGTAGGAGGATACCATAACAAAATAATGTCCTGAACCCAAGTACTAAATACAGCCTGGCGCCATACAACTACTGAACTGTAGTGACCATTGCAAACATTAGCACAGGTTGATAATTATCACGATTGTTCGGAACATCTACTTATTTATCAGTGGATATCAAAGCCCAGTGGATGTACGCGTATTCAAATACTTGAGAACACATTCCACTCTTTGGACCTGGAGGCTTCTATGCATCCCCACTTGGCGCAGCAAATGTCACGTCATCAGGCTTTTTTCTTCAGAACTTTTCTCCGAGGAAACTAAGGCCTAAGGAATGTATGGGTCAGAGGTACTACGCCACTCGTGGTAGTCATAAAATCATAAAAAATAGAAATAAAATTCGTCATAAAATGTTGGACGTTGAAGTTTCAAGTTATGACTCAGGTCTATCAAGATTGGGGCTTTTGGGCTCTAAAAGTACTGTAGCTACGTTACATTCACAACCCTACCCTATATTAAAATTTCAACTACAACTTGCCAAAAATTATGTTTTACTTTCTTAGGCCTTCTCCTTTCGAGGCTCAGGTGGCCCTTAATGTCTGTTTTGGTCTTAGAACAGCTCCTATTAATAATCAAATCTTTTCGAACACCCAGTTTTCGTGTAAATATTGACTAAGTGTCACCTTATTTCTAATTTTACGACAAAAGGGCGGCAGACCCAAGTTTTTAATTAAAATAATGATATGGCGCATAAAAGTGTCCTTATATTTTATTAAAGTACTGGAGTGGGGATGAAAGTTAAGATGGGTTCACTTTCACTCTTCTCTCTCCTAATTTTACGACAAAAGGGCGGCAGACCCAAGTTTTTAATTAAAATAATGATATGGCGCATAAAAGTGTCCTTATATTTTATTAAAGAACTGGAGTGGGGATGAAAGTTAAGATGGGTTCACTTTCACTCTTCTCTCTTCTGGAGACCTGAACTGTTTTTGTCTCATGATGTGCTCCAAGTATTTTCGTTTTGCCCTTTGACGAACAATTCACGGAATTGACGAAACGAAGGTCATTGGGATTAATGAAGAAAATTGCAGAACAGCTACTATTCCTTCTCAGTTTTTCCAAGATCTAAGTGCGAATTTTGTTTCTGATTGTTGTGAGATTACGATTAGGCTCCACTCTCAACTTGGCCCTGTAAGCTTTGTCATAGTTCACTAAGTTCGTTTCAATCCTCTATCTTCTGGCTCAAGAACTTTTAAGTACGGAGAGAATTATATTCAGTCGGAATTGTGGATTAAATTTTAAGCCCTGATAAGCACGGGAGAGATCAATTTTGTGATAAAGAAGTTAAATTTATGCAGACTAAGATACTCAGTACCCAGGGAGGAAAGGACAAGGGTCAGAGGAAGAGGGATGAGAAGGAAGAACAGGATGGAAAGGAATAGAGAATTTATGCAGACTAAGATACTCAGTACCCAGAGAGGGAAGGACAAGGGTCAGAGGAAGAGGGATGAGAAGGAAGAACAGGATGGAAAGGAATAGAGACAGAGGGGAGGAAGAGATAAACAGGATAGAGAGAAGGGAGGAAGGATTTTAGTATAATACGAAAACTTGCCTGGAGTCAAATTCACGAAATGACCAAATTTCCCTCTATCTTTAGCCCTTACATCCCTTTTACAAACCTCCATGTCTGTTCTAATACGATTTATTCCTTCCCTCCATTCTGTACCCTCCTTCCTATTTTATTTTATCATCGTTATGGTAGTACTTGTGGTTTTGTAGTCCAGAGGTCGGGAAAGCAAGGATTAGGAGTCATCATAGTTCGATGCTTCACGTTTCTTCTAAATTAGAAAACTGATGTAATCTGTTAGGAATACCTCCCGACATCAGAGTTTTCATTTCGTCGACGTTGGCGGGGGTCGAACCCACGCTTGTTGTACGCTGTTGTGAGGTGTCACCTGTCCATGGGACAAGTTCAAGTAATCTCGTCATATTTCTACTGTAGAAATGAATTGTCATGTTGTACACCTTATTGATATCTCAAATCTTAACTTTACCATCTTCAATTTAATCACATCGATGTCTTGGCAGAGCATCATCAGATCATCACTATTGACATTTTGACATCAATATCTCGGAGACAGGGTGATGTAAGATGTAAGTGTTCTGAAACTTTTTAGGGAACTGCAGATTGCCCGATTGAGATAAGCTGACAAGTGTTCAATACTGTAGCCGACATCTAGAGTATGTGGGATCTTTTGGTTTTTCGAACTTTGTTCTGTGTACCTACACCATCTTAGTTGACTCTTCATTAACTTGAAGTTTTTCTTCTTCCAATGACTTTTCACTTGGGGCACCCTATTTAATCATGTCAATCATTGATTGTCACCCATCAGATGACGCACCCCTGGAAATGGTTCTTGATAATCTGAAGACACTCTCTCATCTAAACTTTACATCTTATTCAATGTCCATTCCAATTCCAAGGGGGCTTTCCCCCTGGGGCCCCATGAACATCTTAATTAACAAGATGACTTTCAAAATCAGCTCTTCTCCCAATGACATTTCACTCGGGGCACCCTATTTAATCATGTCAATCATTGATTGTCACCCATCCTGGAAATAGTTTTTGATAATGTGAAGACACTCTATCATTTAAACTTTACATCTTATTCAATGTCCATACCGATTCCAAGGGGGCTTTCCCCCTGGGGCCCCATGAACATCTTAATTAACAAGATGACTTTCAAAATCAGCGTTTTGTGATTGGTTATCGTTATCAGGGTCTAGGCTGGTATTCAGACAGGGGCCAGGGCCCACGAATAACACGGTTCCTGGTTCATCGTCATTACAAATAATTAACTTTTCTTTGAATTGACCACTCAAAGAGGTCAACGAGTTGCTCTAGGCTGGTATTCAGACAGGGGCCAGGGCCCACGAATAACACGGTTCCTGGTTCATCGTCATTACAAATAATTAACTTTTCTTTGAGTTGACCACTCAAAGAGGTCAATGAGCTGCTTTTTTTCTTACTTTTCTCGCCACTAACACTTGAAATAACTCCCTTTCCTTCATTCTGGTGGCGAGAGAAGCTAGGAGTGAGTAGCAGGAAAGCATTTTTCATCCCAGGGAAAAGTTTGACTTATGAAAATGTTTCAGGAATGACAGGGGTCAAATGGCTTGAAATTTCCTTGCGGGCAAAATATGAAAAATGACTCACTTCCTCCTCCCTGGTCCCTTGGCTCTCGGCACATTTATAATGTTGATATCATATCAAAGACACTATCAATAGCATGAATATCATCTGTCAACCAACATTATCTTCAACCGCTCCACATAATATCCTGTTCAACCCTGCACCGTATTTATTTTTTTTGGTCAAATTGAAGAAACCGATTGCAAGAAAAGGGGCTAATGCAGGTTTAAATTTTTTTGGACTTCTGCTACCAAGACCCTAACTGCAGCCTCTTAATAGGCTTATCAAAGATGTCGGTTCTTTGGTACATCCTTATTAGTAATTTCCTTATTAATTTTCGCAAAGCAGAAACAGAAACTATACAATCCGCGAGTTGCATGCGATGTTTTCTATCGTTCCGTCCGTCAGGTTCTGCCATATCCTGTTAGTGAAATTCGAGGTTAGGATTAGGCGTTTAGACCTCGTCAGAAATGGTTTCCAGTAAAGACAGGAAGGACTTAAGATGTTGAAATAAATAAGCTTAAAATTAAACCTGACAATTTGACAACACTTAATACTCCCCCTTCCCCCAAATATGAAAAATAAAATTAGAGTAGAACAAAAAATGGTGTTGAAATGAAGTTGTGTAGCGGTATATTTTTTTGAAAATGATAATGTGTCATTTATATGCGTCACACCCCAAGGCACCCCCATTTTTTCGATGTTCTCGTCTTTTTTTATGAACATAATTTTTGGTTTATTTTGAGACATAAAAGAAGAGAATAGTTTATTCCAAGTACTCGAGGCATTTTTCTCTTTTCTTTTTGATGATATGTAACAATTGTAACATGTAAAAAATTCAGTGCCGACTGACAATGTTTGGAAAATAGGGCGCATTCATCAATCCAACAGAAATACATAAGTGTTGAGGGTTCCTAGCTCGATTTTCGGATATGGTACTTTGCGACTTAACGTCTCTGATCTGACTTTGCACTTTGGCATTTACCTACTTTCTGTGATGAGACCAGGATTAATTACACGGAAATGAAGTTTTTCAATGAAAGGGAGGGGGGGGGAGAGATTGTCTTTTTCTATTGAACTCTTCGAAGTTCGATCTCATTTTTATGTTTTTGACATCAATCACTTGTTGTCAATGCTCCTTGCTCTCTCCCTCCTCTTCCCATTTTTATCTCTTTCTCTCCCCTTCCTTCCCATCTTTTTTTTCTTTCGTTTTGTTTCTCTTCCTGTCTTTTCTTCATCCTGTATCTGAAGTGAAAAAAGTTCTAGCTATATTGTTGATGATGTACGTTTTTTTTCGATTTGGCTTTTGATTCTGCGAAAAGCTCTCTTTCGAAAAGTAAGTTTTTCTTTCGTTTTGTTTCTCTTCCTGTCTTTTCTTCATCCTGTATCTGAAGTGAAAAAAGTTCTAGCTATATTGTTGATGATGTACCTACGTTTTTTTTTTTTCGATTTGGCTTTTGATTCTGCGAAAAGCTCTTTCGAAAAGTAAAGATGATGAGTACTTTTCGAATTTAATGAGATTTTATTATTTGAGCTCGTAGCTGCTGGAGGTACTTTTACTTTCTTGTGCTACTGACATTGGATGATGAGTACTTTTCGAATTTAATGAGATTTTATTATTTGAGCTCGTAGCTGCTGGAGGTACTTTTACTTTCTTGTGCTACTGACAGCTTTCTGATAAAAGGAAGCTATAACCTACCGAGTTAGGTAGCCAAAGTTTTAGTGTATAAAAACATATATCTTCGGTATGTTATAAAACCATGTTCGAAATTAAAGAGCTATGTACTTCTTTGTAATCTAGGGTGAGGGCTCATTAGCTACATTAGTTTCGGGATCTAATATGGAAGATATCTAGATATCTACTTTCCCATACCTTCAATATCTAATAATGCACCTATACAATACCTAGCTTTTCATACTTCGCTACCTATTAACTTGAAGGATTACCTCCCTAATGCCATACATGTGCCTGCTTCTAATACGTAACAGGTAGGTGTATAGGTACCATTCAGCCATGTGCAAGGAATGTAAGAAATTGTTTTAAAGTAAAAACCCGTGTTGAGGGTTTGGTAAGTTTGACGTTGTTTAAGTATGTGTGCCTCAATAGCTACCCACTTTATATGCAAGGAATGTACGCGTATACCTATCTAAGTAGAACAGAAAGAAACGAACAGGAAGCTCCTTGTACTTTGGTGTGAAAAACATCGAAAACTTAATGAAGAAAAGATAACATAAAATCTACATAATATATGTTAGTTTCACATTTGAAACGGATATTTCTGGCCTGGTCTTTTTTGTCAATGGGAGATTCAGGTTTACTTAATTAGTACTAACTACTAGATGGAAAGGATTAAGAAAATAGGACACAATTGCGTGGAAACCCTAGATCAGGTGAACCGCAAATAAGAACACAATTCACAAAAAGAACTCTTAAAAAAAAGTTTGAATGAGTCACCATAAAAAGACTGTAGAAAGTAAGGAAATAGGACACAATTGCGTGGAAACCCTAGATCAGGTGAACCGCAAATAAGAACACAATTCACAAAAAGAACTCTTAAAAAAATGTTTGAATGAGTCACCATAAAAAGACTGTAGAAAATAAGTTGGAACATAACTTTTAAGTGTCTCTCCTATTCTTGTGGAGAGTTCAATTAAACTGAAGAAGAACCAGGAGATAAAACTGAAGCACGATTTTAATTTATGTAGACGACTAGCGACTGCAAGTTAATTGCTTCAGCACTTTTCTAATGAAAACAGTCATAATTATTCGCCAATTCATAAAAAACAAACTGTAGAAAATAAGTTGGAACATAACTTTTAAGTGTCTCTCCTATTCTTGTGGAGAGTTCAATTAAACTGAAGAAGAACCAGGAGATAAAACTGAAGCACGATTTTAATTTATGTAGACGACTAGCGACTGCAAGTTAATTGCTTCAGCACTTTTCTAATGAAAACAGTCATAATTATTCGCCAATTCATAAAAAACAAACCCCCATTTCTGCATGTTCGCATTCAGTATTTTCACGTTTTCATAGAATTTATTACGTGGAAAAGTTTGCTGAGTGTTTGAGAAATTTATCATCTAAGAAATTCATTTCGCTCAAACTTTCAGAACGCCATTAGTATTCTGGTGCTAGCAGCTCAGCTTCTGACGAGCACTATCTCACGTCCGAGGAGGTATTTAATTACTTCTCAACTTGAAAACTTGACTATTTACTTGATGACCTTTATATTGTGGGACTGCCATCAAGTCATGAAAAAGGAACTCTTAAGTAGACTACAATAACTCTTAAGGTACAGGTAACTATAATTTGAATTATTGTCTTCTCCTATTTTGGTCATTAAAGACCATTTCTTCATTTCATAGTCTGACCATCAACTAAGTATATGAGAAGCAAATATATATTGAGTTGAATGTTGCTCAAATTTTTGGTCTACGAGTAGAATAGCTGCGTTTACACCTAAGATAGGTCTTCACAACCAGTGCTAGACATGTAGACAAAGTCTAAACGAAACACAGGTCTGAATGCTGGAATTCCGGGTAGAAGTTGTCTTGGGAACTCTAACACATTGTTTTGTTTCTTGACAATCATCCACCCAGATTCGAATTCAAGATGTAGGAGATACCATAACAAAATAAATTTCCTGAACCCAAGTTACTAAATACGAGCCTGGGGCGCCATACAACTCTGGAACTTGTAGTCGACCATTGCAACCAATTAGCAGCAGGTTGAGTAATTATCACGTATTGGTTCGGAACACTGCTACTTCATTTACTCGGTGATATCATAGCCCAGTGCATGTACGGCGTATTCACAGATACGTTGAGGAACAGCATTCCACTCTTTGGACTGCCGAGGCTGTTATGCATCCCCACTTGGTTATTTGAATATTGTGAGAGTGATGTTGTGTGCTTCTGCCTCAAAATTCGCTTTCGTAGATAAGTAAAATCAAATGGTCTAGAGAGTCTAAAAACCGCTGAGAATAAAAAGTTATGGAAGGTACTTCTCGAGATGTCACTCGGATTACCAGGTCGAGAGTTTTGACCTTCCTCAACATGCAAAGCAGCAAAGCAGTGGTTGTGGCGAAGGGGGAAACACGTATCTACCATACCCATTAAGGGGTGTAGAGTGTTAGGCAGCGCATTAATAAAATATAAACCATGAGATGGGTAAAAAGGTAAACCGGGGTAGATCGCCTGGAGTTTAGATGTTTTGTAGGATGTTTCACAGGTCTGCCACCAAGTTTCGATTATGATGTAAGATAGGTGTCATATGATTAAGGAAGACTTTATCTAAGTCTTTGGTACAGGGGGGGGGACATTTTATAATTTATAATTGGTACAGGGACATTATATAATTGTTTTATAAGGGGTGTAAAGGTTAGTCCGCCTCCACGTCGGTGCACCCTTGGGATGATATTTAGAATATTAATATTAATTAATGTGATTAATTAATGTGACTCGTCATTGGATATTATGCCTTAGAATGGCTAACACTTCTGACTGCCAGGACAATAAACTCATCTTATCTCCTGCCTCTTTATTACTCTCTTCTTTCGTATACATACCGTGGATACTATTAAAACACAAACGTGAGTTCAAGCCAACCTCTAATCCTCTTCTGATTGGCAACTTCAAGCCTTAACAAACGCTGGACCCCACTGTAGAGCCAGCATATATTTCCATACAGTTTTAACTATTATAATTCGAGAGCATAATTAGATGAGC
>NW_007378023.1:46384-102449 GCF_000475195.1 Diaphorina citri | reverse complement strand
AGCGAATACAATAGTCCGTCCCTTATACCTTTTTTTATTACTATTGTAATAATAAAGGAAGGACGGACTAAAAAGGAACGTCAGGAAAACCTCTTGTTAGAAGGAAACCTCAGAACAACCAACCTCTACCAACAACCAGGAAGGTACTTTCAAATTTCCCGCGAAGTCAACATCGCCCAATCATACTCGAAGTTGGCATTTCCGTTCCTCTTGTCCATTCATACCCTCATCCAAGATGGAATTTTTTGAAAGCTGATTGGAAGAAGTTCAGCAGCAATTTGGACAAAGTATTGGGATGGATTCCACCAGTTAGTACAAATTACAACAGATTTTGTAAAGCCATCATTTCCACAGCTAAGAAATGTATACCCAGAGGATATCGTAAGGAATATATACCTGGATGGAATCCTGAATGCGAGAAACGTGCTACTGACAGCTTTCTGATAAAAGGAAGCTATAACCTACCGAGTTAGGTAGCCAAAGTTTTAGTGTATAAAAACATATATCCTCGGTATGTTATAAAACCATGTTCGAAATTAAAGAGCTATGTACTTCTTTGTAATTGTAAACTTAGGGTGAGGTCTCATTAGCTACATTAGTTTCGGGATCTAATATGGAAGATATCTAGATATCTACTTTCCCATACCTTCAATATCTAATAATGCACCTATACAATACCTAGCTTTTCATACTTCGCTACCTATTAACTTGAAGGATTACCTCCCTAATGCCATGCATGTGCCTGCTTCTAATACGTAACAGGTAGGTGTATATAGCCAAAGTTTTAGTGTATAAAAACATATATCCTCGGTATGTTATAAAACCATGTTCGAAATTAAAGAGCTATGTACTTCTTTGTAAACTAGGGTGAGGTCTCATTAGCTACATTAGTTTCTGGATCTAATATGTGGAAGATATCTACTTTCCCATACCTTCAATATCTAATAATGCACCTATACAATACCAAGCTTCCTACTTTACTACATATTAACTTGAAGGATTACCTCCCTAATGCCATACATGTGCCTGCTTCTAATACGTAACAGGTAGGTGTATATATAGGTACCATTCAGCCATGTGCATACGGGGGTCGAACCCACGCTTGTTGTACGCTGTTGTGAGGTGTCACCTGTCCATGGGACAAGTTCAAGTAATCTCGTCATATTTCTACTCTAGAAATGAATTGTCATGTTGTACACCTTATTGATATCTCAAATCTTAACTTTACCATCTTCAATAATCACATCGATGTCTTGGCAGAGCATCATCAGATCATCACTATTGACATTTTGACATCAATATCTCGGAGACAGGGTGATGTAAGATGTAAGCTTCAATAATCACATCGATGTCTTGGCAGAGCATCATCAGATCATCACTATTGACATTTTGACATCAATATCTCGGAGACAGGGTGATCTGAAACTTTTTAGGGAACTGCAGATTGCCCGATTGAGATAAGCTGACAAGTGTTCAATACTGTAGCCGACATCCAGAGTATGTGGGATCTTTTGGTTTTTCGACCTTTGTTCTGTGTACCTACACCATCTTAGTTGACTCTTCATCAACTCGAAGTTTTTCTTCTCCCAATGACATTTCACTCGGGGCACCCTATTTAATCATGTCAATCATTGATTGTCACCCATCCTGGAAATAGTTTTTGATAATCTGAAGACACTCTATCATCTAAACTTTACATCTTATTCAATGTCCATTCCGATTCCAAGGGGGCTTTCCCCCTGGGGCCCCATGAACATCTTAATTAACAAGATGACTTTCAAAATCAGAGTTTTATGATTATACCCCACTTGGTTATTTGATATTGAGATATCTTTGTGTGTTTCTGCCTCAAAATTCCTTTTAGATAATAAAATCAAATGGTCTAGAAGTCTAAAACCCTGAATAAAATTATGGAGGTACTTCTCGAAGATGTCACTCGGATTACAGTCGAGATTTCTACCTTCTCAACATGCAAAGACAGCAAAATGGTTGTGATGAAAAGGGGAAACACTATCTACCTACCCATTAAGGTGTTAGAGTTAGACCATTAATAAAATTCTAAACCATGGAGAATGTAAAAGGGTAAACCAAAGGGGTAGATCCTGAGTTTAGAGATTTTTGTAGGATGTTTCACAGGTCTGCCACAATTTCGATTATGAACTGTAAGATAGGTGTCTATGTATTAAGGAAGACTTATCTAAGTCTTTGGTACAGGGACATTTTATAATTATAATTGGTACAGGGACATTATATAATTTTTATACAGAAACGCCATCAGCCATGTTGAATCAAAGACAAATAGGTAGCTACGAGCTACGCTTTTACTCAGAACCAATCAAACTACTGCTGAAATTAAGTCATCATCATATTGCTCTATCAGTAGATTGGTTGGTAGCTCTCCATGATGTTCTGTCTGAAGTTTTCCTCTTCATCTCCGCGTATGAATTGCATCCAGAGTATTTTACCACTTGACTGATGTAGCTTAACCGGGGCCTTCCTCTTCCTTGATCTCCTTGCCTTCTGCCTTTTATGATTGATACCATAAAATCATTATGTCGATATAGATGACCAATCCATTTGTGTCTTCGCTCTTCTAATACATCCCATAACTGCCTTCTTTCTATATTACTCATTCGCTCTGTCCACTTGATTTTCTTCATCCTTCGCCAACACCACATCTCAAATGCTTCGATCACCCAAGTTTCAGAGCCATACAGCGCAACACTCCATACCAAGCTCTTAATCAATTGTTTCCTTAGTTTTATATCAATGTTTTTGGGGGTAAGTAAAGTTCTTTTCTTATTGAAGGCTCTTTTAGCTTGGGCAATTCTCTGCTTGATATCTCTTTCCATCTTCTGTGATACTGCTTCGCAGGTATTTAAAGGTTTTAGTAGGAGAGAAATATTATTAGCTGAGCTGTATAGGAGGCATCATCGGATTATGAAATTGCGGGAGTAATTGAACAGAAATCGAGATTTATCCTTCCTGAAATGTCAGGTAGGACTACTGTTTTCCTATACCTATCCTCACTCCTCAGGATATCTGTGAGAGGATATCAGAGGGCAAATTGCTTTCGTTCAAAGCAATAATTCTAGTAACCTACTCAGTACTCATCTCCCTAGAAATCCACTCTACTAACCTAGCATATACTTATGAGAACATTGGATTTTTACAGAACTTCACACTGCATGAGTAGAATCAAGGGAAATGTTTTGAAGTACCTTCTCGTTTGACCCCTCTGAGGAGCTTTTAATTAAACCTCCTCAGAACATCCTGTAATCCTTCAGACTAGCCACGATTTCAGTCTCCCAATATCTTTCGCACATGTCTGTGTTTTGTGTCTAATGGAAAAAATGTTTCCTTTTGAAACCAATAAAACTTATGCTCTACAAAATGCTATGCTTCCCTTTTTCCTCTCTGTCACTCCCATGTCTCTCGGTTTTTCTATATCTCTGTTTTATCTCTCCCATTCTCTCTCCTCCTTCATTCTCTCCTTTCCCTTGTTCTCAATCCTATTGAAAGACATATCTATTTATCTGACAAGCAATTTTCCGTTCTGCTGTAGTTATCCTTTCCTATACAAACACAGTATCTATCAGTAGATACTAACTTATCTCACTGAAACAGTGAAACCAATGTAATACTACACAGTACACATACATACGTACACGATTTTAATGACTTTTCCTTATTTTTATGGGGTTTATTCGTATTTTATAGCTCCGTGGCTGAACGAGATGTTTTTCCATGTATTAGAAAAACAGACTGAATGGTTGATGTAGAAATAGACATTTTCCCCCATTAAGTGGACACAGAACAGAGAACAGACCCAGTCTTGTGTTCAGTTGTTGAAATTTTCTGGAGGGACGTCATTAAAGTGATCAAAAATGTCCTTCAAGTAAAAACCCGTGTTGAGGGTTTGGTAAGTTTGACGTTGTTTAAGTATGTGTGCCTCAATAGCTACCCACTTTATATGCAAGGAATTTACGCGTATATCTATCTAAGTAGAACAGAAAGAAACGAACAGGAAGCTCCTTGTACTTTGGTGTGAAAAACATCGAAAACCTAATGAAGAAAAGATAACATAAAATCTACATATTATTTACGTTTCATATTAGAAACGGATATTTCTGGCCTGGTCTTTTTTGTCAATGGGAGATTCAGGTTTACTAACAACTAGATGGAAAGGATTAAGGGTAGGGAGGGAGTAAAAGGGTAAGAGGAAGACTGAAAAGGGAGGGAGAGAGAAAGGAAAAAGCTCATAGTGTTTTAACATTTTTTTTTTCTGTAAGTATTGGATAATGTAGTTATAATTTGCCCGTTTTCTCTCTCTCTGCTCTTTATCTCTCTTCTCTCTCACTTACTCCTTCCCCCTTATCTCTCTTTTCTTTGATCTCAAAACATTCTTTTCCTCTTTCTCTCTCCTCTCTCTTCCATGGCTGTGATTTATTCATTTCATTTTCATGAAGTTTTTAAATTATTATTTTCTAGACTTTTTCTTTGTATCCACTTTGTTTCTACAGCAAAAGAATCTCCTCTCTCTCTCTCTCCCTCTCTGTTTCTTTCTCATTAAATGTTCTCACAACCTTTCCAAAATTGTAACTTTAGACGAAGAAGAATTCGTGCGGTGTAAACGGTCAAAAAGTTGTACCTCGTTTGACCCCTCTGAGGAGCTTTTAATTAAACCTCCTCAGAACATCCTGTAATCCTTCAGACTAGCCACGATTTCAGTCTCCCAATATCTTTCGCACATGTCTGTGTTTTGTGTCTAATGGAAAAAATGTTTCCTTTTGAAACCAATAAAACTTATGCTCTACAAAATGCTATGCTTCCCTTTTTCCTCTCTGTCACTCCCATGTCTCTCGGTTTTTCTATATCTCTGTTTTATCTCTCCCATTCTCTCTCCTCCTTCATTCTCTCCTTTCCCTTGTTCTCAATCCTATTGAAAGACATATCTATTTATCTGACAAGCAATTTTCCGTTCTGCTGTAGTTATCCTTTCCTATACAAACACAGTATCTATCAGTAGATACTAACTTATCTCACTGAAACAGTGAAACCAATGTAATACTACACAGTACACATACATACGTACACGATTTTAATGACTTTTTCCTTATTTTTATGGGGTTTATTCGTATTTTATAGCTCCGTGGCTGAACGAGATGTTTTTCCATGTATTAGAAAAACAGACTGAATGGTTGAGGTAGAAATAGACATTTTCCCCCATTAGTTGTTTACTTTCATTCCTCTTTTTTCTTTCACTAGACTTTATCCTATTTCTATATCGGTATTGTCCTTTTATAGTCCTGTTTTGCACATTCCTCTGTCTAGGGCTTCTCCTCTCTGACATCCTTTTTACCTCAGATCTTCAATTCTTCATTGACTTTATCCTTCCATGCTTCCATCTCAAACATTCTTAAATCCTTACTCATTCAATATTATCTAAAAACCTTTCCTTGGGATAGTAACCATTATCAAAATCATAAAGTTATTATGAACTGAAAGCTAGAAGCTTTTTATTACAACCGTCGTCATAATATTAGCACAAATAATAATAGTAATAATAATTCACATCTCGTAAAAAAAGGAAAAAACGCACTTAAAATACCACCTACCTACTTCTTTATAAGGTAGGAAATTCCTAGTACCTAGTAAAGTTTGGAGTAAGGTGTTCATAAGCAAGCGGAACATTTGTTTTTTTTTTTTTTATTTTTTAATGGCGCTACGTTTCTTACTTGGTGCTTCTCTGGTGCAACTTGACTAGGAATGTCTCCTGAAATTACAGCTAAAGTGTTAACCATTAGCCCTCGAAGTATTTGGATAACCCTACCACAATATAGTACCATTGACTAGGAATGTCTCCTGAAATTACAGCTAAAGTGTTAACCATTAGCCCTCGAAGTATTTGGATAACCCTACCACAATATAGTACCACTAAATGCAAAAGATCTTACAAATAAACCTCTCAAAACTTTTTCCACCGCCTAACCCCAGAGCTCTACCAGTACCTACCTGGTTGATTAAGCAAATCACAAAATGAGAATTTTCTTAGAAAAAATTGCGTTACCAGAAAAATAACCTCCTATAGGTTCCTAGAATAATCGATCAAAAATATTGAAAAGGGAAAATGCCCGTATTTCAGCAAATTTTTTAGACACCCATTGAAACACACTACTCCACGACTATGACTCTTTGCAATAAGAGAACGAATTCTCAGCAGAAGTTTTAATGAAATATAAAGTTACCTACTTGTGAGATAAATATCTCATATCTCAAGGAAAATATACACTCCAGCACTAAGTAATAAAACAATAAAACTTAATGGTCAAATCGTTTTAATTACCGAAATAAGGTCTTGGAAATCCTTTGAAAAATATAAAATTAATAATGTGAGGTTGGTAGTCATAAAATCATAAAAAATAGAAATAAAATTCGTCATAAAATGTTGGACGTTGAAGTTTCAAGTTATGACTCAGGTCTATCATGATTGGGGCTTTTGGGCTCTAGAAGTACTGTAGCTACGTTACATTCACAACCCTACCCTATATTAAAATTTCAACTAAACAACTTGCCAAAAATTATGTTTTACTTTCTTAGGCCTTCTCCTTTCGAGGCTCAGGTGGCCCTTAATGTCTGTTTTGGTCTTAGAACAGCTCCTATTAATAATCAAATCTTTTCGAACACCCAGTTTTCGTGTAAATATTGACTAAGTGTCACCTTATTTCTAATTTTACGACAAAAGGGCGGCAGACCCAAGTTTTTAATTAAAATAATGATATGGCGCATAAAAGTGTCCTTATATTTTATTAAAGAACTGGAGTGGGGATGAAAGTTAAGATGGGTTCACTTTCACTCTTCTCTCTCCTGGAGACCTGAACTGTTTTTGTCTCATGATGTGCTCCAAGTATTTTCGTTTTGCCCTTTGACGAACAATTCACGGAATTGACGAAACGAAGGTCATTGGGATTAATGAAGAAAATTGCAGAACAGCTACTATTCCTTCTCAGTTTTTCCAAGATCTAAGTGCGAATTTTGTTTCTGATTGTTGTGAGATTACGATTAGGTATGTTTCGAGCAGATAACTGATTTATCCAATGGCTTAACAAATAAGGCTCCATTTAAATTTAATGAAACAGTTGTTATAGACTTTTTAGAAAGAGCAACAACAAAGCTCGCTCAATTTACTGGTCTCATTTTCCCCCCTTTTCAGAATATTCCATTCACCTCTGAAGTATGAACCATCGACCAACTCATGTTTCGCCTCTTACATCTCCTCAATCCTCATCTCTCAGTTTTTCCAAGATCTAAGTGCGAATTTTGTTTCTGATTGTTGTGAGATTACGATTAGGTATGTTTCGAGCAGATAACTGATTTATCCAATGGCTTAACAAATAAGGCTCCATTTAAATTTAATGAAACAGTTGTTATAGACTTTTTAGAAAGAGCAACAACAAAGCTCGCTCGATTTCCCCACTTGGTTATTTGATATTGAGATATCTTTGTGTGTTTCTGCCTCAAAATTCCTTTTAGATAATAAAATCAAATGGTCTAGAAGTTTAGAACCCTGAATAAAATTATGGAGGTACTTCTCGAAGATGTTACTCGGATTATAGTCGAGATTTCTATACCTTCGCTCGATTTACTGGTCTCATTTTCCCCCCTTTTCAGAATATTCCATTCACCTCCTGAAGTATGAACCATCGACCAACTCATGTTTCGCCTCTTACATCTCCTCAATCCTCATCGGCTCGATTTACTGGTCTCATTTTCCCCCCTTTTCAGAATATTCCATTCACCTCTGAAGTATGAACCATCGACCAACTCATGTTTCGCTTCTTACATCTCCTCAATCCTCATCGCCAAGTTCTAGTTAACTTCTTCGGCCTCTGTCAGGTCCAAAATTAAGTATTTCATTCGCTCAGTCACGTAGCGGTTTTATTGCTGCAATGAATTTCCAGGGTAAACTCTTGCCCCTTGTCTCGGAGTCTATCCCATGGAGAAACTTTAGCCCGTGGTTCCTTCTTCCCCCGGTGTTTATTTGTAAAGTTTTGTAAATTTGAATTTATTAGCCTTTATGAATTAATTTCGAGCTAAGAGTCTCCATTTTTCTACTCACACCTTTGCTATGAAGCAAACTTTTGCACGAAGAATCGAGAATGGCAGGAAACCTATTCGAGGACAAAACAAGTAACTTTCATTAACTTTGAAATTTTAGGGAAAACTTTATACCAATGTATATTTTGAAGGATAATTTTGGAAATTCTCCAAAATATTCTTAAGAGAAATGCCTATCTACTTGGGCTTTTCCGAGCCTTTTTTTTCCTTTTTATTTTATTCCCTGGAAAAATCTCAAATTTATATCTTGTGTAGTTGGTTCAGGCATAATGTGCGCTAGCTATAAAAACTCCTTTTTAAACTGTTCAAATTAAAATATTCTAACAAGCTTTATAATAAAAGTCTATAAAGTTAGTAAATACCTTTTGGACTATTATACATCCGGGGGATATCCTATTGTATGGATAAATAATATACCATTGTAATCGCATTGTAGTTTATAGTTATAGTCAGTGTCTGCAGTAGATAAAGCGGATTTTATTTCATACTTGAGGCATTTTCTTCTTTTTCAAAAGGAACAAGCTGCTCATCTTCATAAAACAATATAAATAGTAGCTACTAAAATGGTAGCCAATGTCGCTGGAGGACTTTAAACAGAAACGCTATCAGCCATGTTGAATCAAAGACAAATAAGTACCTACGAGGCTACGAGCTACGCTTTTACTCAGAACCAATCAAACTACTGCTGAACAAACTACTGCTGAACTCATCATCATATTGCTCAATCAGTAGATTGGTTGGTAGCTCTCCATGATGTTTTCCTCTTCATCTCCGCGTAGGTATATGACTTGTGTCCAGAGTATTTCACCACTTGACTGATGTAGCTTAACCGGGGCCTTCCTCTTCCTTGATCTCCTTGCCTTCTGCCTTCTATGATTGATAACATAAAATCATTCTGTCGATATAGATGACCAATCCATTTGTGTCTTCGCTCTTCTAATACATCCCATAACTGCCTTCTTTCTTCAACCAGCTTCAACACTCTTATATTACTCATTCCCTCTGTCCACTTGATTTTCTTCATCCTTCGCCAAAACCACATCTCAAATTCTTCGATTTTCTTCTTTTCATTTTCTCCTATCACCCAAGTTTCAGAGCCATACAGCGCAACACTCCATACTAAGCTCTTGATCAATTGTTTCCTTAGTTTTATATCAATGTTTTTGGAGGTAAGTTCTTTTGTTATTGAAGGCTCTTTTAGCTTGGGCAATTCTCTGCTTGATACCTGTGGTGCTCTTTCCATCTTCTGTGATACTGCTTCCCAGGTATTTAAAGCTTTTAGTAAGAGAGCATATTATTAGCTGAGCTGTATAGGAGGCATTATCGGATTATGAAATTGCGGGAATAATTGAACAGAAATCGAGATTTATCCTTCCTGAAATGTCAGGTAGGACTACTGTTTTCCTACACCTATCCTCACTCCTCAGGATATCTGTGAGAGGATATCAGAGGGCAAATTACTTTCGTTCAAAGCAATAATTCTAGTAACCTACTCATATCCCTAGAAACCCACTCTACTAACCTAGCATATATACTTATGAGAACATTGGATTTTACAGAACTTCACACTGCATGAGTAGAATCAAGGGAAATGTTTTGAAGTACCTTTGTATAAATCCGCCATAACTTTTGTTTTCAGAGTGATTTATTAGTTTAGAAAATCTTTACTCTCCCCCTCCCCCGTAATATTTACTTCGAGCCAAAGTCTACTACCGTTCCGTTCCGTCTCCCAGAGGTTGTGAAGGAGAAGGAATTTGTTTCAAATGTTGCTGCCATCGCACTTTCCAAGTCTGGATCTTTCATACCTGTCCAGACTCTGGACAGGTATGAAAGAAAATTGTCCATCGAACTTTTTCATTGATAAGGGTTTGTCACAGTATAGTGTATAACTGCTAAGTCTTTTAGTGGCGGGGGTGTTATCCTTCAGTAGGCGACAAGCTATTCAATGCCTCACATCATCAACTGAAGAAGGTCAATGGATTAAGTCAGTGGTCCATCTATCGTCTATCTTGACTGTTATAATGAGAAGATGATAAAAATACCTACCTATTAATAGAAAATCAATGAAAATGTGATTTGAGCTTAGATAACATGACAGGGTGTCTGATAAAATCTGGTTACATAACATGTGTTGAAAAAGAACCAATTGATATCCTATGAGAGACAGAAAAATTGGAAACTAGCGGACAATGAAACCTGGTGGACCAATACTTTCCGATCTACCAGTAAGTCTATTTTTAACCGACTCAGGTGACAATGTGTAACCGAACGTAAGACACGTGTCCTGAATTGGTCACGCTATGGGTACCGTGATGTCACACATATTTCTGAGCTTGATCTTCAGTATTTATGATCATCATTGCCCAATTTAACATCGTGTAGCATTGCTCATACCAAGCAGTGTTGATCCTATAGATAGAATATGACTGATGTAGAGAATTGACGATAAGAGTTTGTCACTGTATAGTGTATTTAGTGGCGGGGGTGTTAACCTTCAGTTGGCGACAAGCTATTCAATGCCTCACATCATCATCATCATCATCTGAAGAAGGTCAATGAATTATGTCAGTGGTCCATCTTTCGTCTACCTTGACTGTTATAGTGAGAAGATGATAAAAATACCCATTAATAGAAAATCAATGAAAATGTGACTTGAGCTTAGATAACATGACAGGGTGTCTGATAAAATCTGGTTACATAACATGTGTTGAAAAAGAACCAATTGATATCCTATGAGAGACTGAAAAATCGGAAACTAGCAGACAATGAAACCTGGTGGACCAATACTTTCCGATCTACCAGTAGGTCTATTTTTAACCGACTCAGGTGACAATGTGTAACCGAACGTAAGACACGTGTCCTGAATTGGTCACGCTATGGGTACCGTGATGTCGATGTCACACATATTTCTGAGCTTGATCTTTAGGATTTATGATCATCATTGCCCAATTTAATATCGTGTAGCATTGCTCATACCAAGCAGTGTTGATCCTATAGATAGAATATGACTGATGGTAACCGAACGTAAGACACGTGTCCTGAATTGGTCACGCTATGGGTACCGTGATGTCACACATATTTCTGAGCTTGATCTTCAGGATTACTATACCTTCTCAACTTGCAAAGACAGCAAAATGGTTGTGATGAAAAGGGGAAACACTATCTACCTACCCATTGAGGTGTTAGAGTTACACCATTAATAAAATTCTAAACCATGGAGAATGTAAAAGGGTAAACCAAAGGGGTGAAAAGCATAGATCCTGAGTTTGGAGATTTTTGTAGGATGTTTCACAGGTCTGCCACAATTTCAATTATGAACTGTAAAATAGGTGTCTATGTATTAAGGAAGACTTATCTAAGTCTTTGGTACAGGGGCATTTTATAATTCCAAAAAAATATTGTCCTCTCCATGGTAAGAACTTTATGAAGCAAACTTTTGCACGAAGAATCGAGAATGGCAGGAAACCTATTCGAGGACAAAACAAGTAACTTTCATTAACTTTGAAATTTTAGGGAAAACTTTATACCAATGTATATTTTGAAGGATAATTTTGGAAATTCTCCAAAATATTCTTAAGAGAAATGCCTATCTACTTGGGCTTTTCCGAGCCTTTTTTTCCCCTTTTTATTTTATTCCCTGGAAAAATCTCAAATTTATATCTTGTGTAGTTGGTTCAGGCATAATGTGCGCTAGCTATAAAAACTCAAGCGTATACCTTCCTATACCTATATGTAAATGTAACTATGCTAAATTCACGATTTTAATTTTTTTTTTCTTTCAAAACTAATAATGTTGAATTTTTCTACAGAGCGAGACACTCAATCGTTAATTTCATACCAGGTGTCCCAGAGCTACACGGCACACTATAATTCAAGTCTCATGAGGGAATAATATAAATTCTATCTTAGAGAAGAAAGAATAAGAATCTTGAAAGAATCAACCAAAATCAGTCAACAGTGAGGAGGGTTGCCAATGCTGCAAGACAATTGAAAAGACGACAAGCTAACATGAAAAGGTGAAAAATCAACCCATCTTTCTACTCTTCGTGCCTAAAACGGTAAGTTACCAACTTGCAAGTGGTCTAAAGGTGTGTCCAAACATAGTCGATTCGTAATAAAAACTCCTTTTTAAACTGTTCAAATTAAAATATTCTAACAAGCTTTATAATAAAAGTCTATAAAGTTAGTAAATACCTTTTGACTATTATACATCCGGGGGATATCCTATTGTATGGATAAATAATATACCATTGTAATCGCATTGTAGTTTATAGTTATAGTCAGTGTCTGCAGTAGGTACATAAAGCGGATTTTATTTCATACTTGAGGCATTTTCTTCTTTTTCAAAAGGAACAAGCTGCTCATCTTCATAAAACAAAAAAAATAGTAGCTACTAAAATGGTAGCCAATGTCGCTGGAGGACTTTAAACAGAAACGCCTTTTCTTTCAAAACTAATAATGTTGAATTTTTTCTACAGAGCGAGACACTCAATCGTTAATTTCATACCAGGTGTCCCAGAGCTATACACGAAACACTAAAACCCAAGTCTATTTCTTCAAGTCTCATGAGGGAATAGAATCTTGAAAGAATCAAACAAAATCAGTCGACAGTGAGGAGGGTTGCCATGTTGCCAATGTTGCAAGACAATTGAAAAGACGACAAGCTAACATGAAAAGGTGAAAAATCAACCCATCTTTCTACTCTTCGTGCCTAAAATAGTAAGTTACCAACTTGCAAGTGGTCTAAAGGTGTGTCCAAACATAGTCGATTCAAAAAAACCTAGGTATGTATCTACACTTCTATGATCAATTGATCACCTATGATTATCCATTGTTTCATCAAGCCTATTACAATACCTAAGCATTTCCAAAAGCCTATTACAATATGTATGTATCTCCAAATTCATGGAATTCTTTCAGACAAGGGCTTGTTGTCTAGTTACCGTTGCTGCTGCTGCTGCTACCTTTGAGAAAATCTTGTAAAGCCCTCCCTCTACAAATGGGCAACACTGTCCCCCCAACCAAATAGTCTATCCACGGCCCTGCCCGTGTTTGATGTTCTCAGTAATTTGAAACTCTAGACGACTTGAGTACATCATGTGCCACCCTGTATGTAGTATTCGTTTTAATTATTATTTTCTTTCTTTTATCTAGGACAGAAGATAAGATGGAGAGAAGCGAGACGAAAGTCTACGAGAAAAACAGGAGGAAATATTGAGGGGAGGTAAGGGAATAGGGAGGAAGAGACGAACAGAGAAAAATGTGGATAATTACTATTTTCAAAAGATATGAACGGAATTCAAAGGGTATCATGTGCTTTAATTAAAATTAATTGAGGAATTAAAACTCAAGTAATGCACTGAGATGAGTAATAGTTCGTACGTAATAAATGGCATGGGATCATCTTGTAAGCTGCATCTAGTAACTAGTATCTAAGTGAGAAGAAAATACATACACATAATGCAATCTCTCTTTACGGACGTGATTGCCTTTAAATATTGATAGGCCCTTGTGAGCCTTGTGATAAAGGTCTGATCTGTACCCTTGGAAATTTAAGCACCTAGTCACCCAAGTTCATGTTATGGACCTAAGTTTATGGACTCTCATTTAAGTTCATACTAGTGACTTGTATCTAAGTGAGAAGAAAATACATACACATAATGCAATCTCTCTTTACGGACGTGATTGCCTTTAAATATTGATAGGCCCTTGTGATAAAGGTCTGATCAGTACCCTTGGAAATTTAAGCACCTAGTCACCTAAGTTCATGTTATGGACCTAAGTTTATGGACTCTCATTTAAGTTCATACTAGTGACTTTCACCCTTGATTTTATCTACTCCACTTAGCAGAGGTTCAAAGGCCTAGCGTCCCCTATCTGTAACAATATGAAATGTTCAAAATCAATAAAGATGTTTCGATGCATTCTTGCTTCTTACCTGTTATTCAGGTGTAGATAGGCAGATGGTACGAGTATCTCCCCAAAGTGATCCCAGACTGCATCTAGGAAAATAGTATCCAAAGAAAAGTACACAAAATGGGCCAAAATAGAAAGGAACACACACGATAACTGACTCGGTTAGACAAGACTGACAGATTAAAACCTGATAGTTTGTATTACAATGTACAACTCTAAACAAGCGACCAACTAAGGCTTCCAATAAAAACACAACGAACTAGGTAAATATTTTCAACGTATGTATGTAAAATATGTTGGTGGACGTTTTCTAAAATTGCCCACTACCTAACAAAGTGAATAAAATAATTAAAGTATCTAAGTGAGAAGAAAATACATACACATAATGCAATCTCTCTTTACGGACGTGATTGCCTTTAAATATTGATAGGCCCTTGTGATGATAAAGGTCTGATCAGTACCCTTGGAAATTTAAGCACCTAGTCACCCAAGTTTATGTTATGGACCTAAGTTTATAGACTCTCATTTAAGTTCATACTAGTGACTTTCACCCTTGATTTTATCTACTCCACTAGCAGAGGTTCAAAGGCCTAACGTCCCCTATCTGTAACAATATGAAATGTTCAAAATCAATAAAGATGTTTCGATGCATTCTTGCTTCTTACCTGTTATTCAGGTGTAGATAGGCAGTTGGTACGAGTATCTCCCCAAAGTGATCCCAGACTGCATCTAGGAAAACAGTATCCAAAGAAAAGTACACAAAATGGGGCAAAAAGAGGTAACTACTTTTTCGGAAAAAAATAGAAAGGAACACACACGATAACTGACTCGGTTAGACAAGACTGACAGATTAAAACCTGATAGTTTGTATTACAATGTACAACTCTAAACAAGCGACCAACTAAGGCTTCCAATAAAAACACAACGAACTAGGTAAATATTTTCAACGTATGTATGTAAAATATGTTGGTGGGCGTTTTCTAAAATTGCCCACTACCTAACAAAGTGAATAAAATAATTAAAAATGCCTATCTCTGTAACTCAAGGATAACGTAAAATGCGTACCTATCAAATAAATACGAGTATTAATTATTATTAAATGGGTAATGAGAGTTAACAGTTAAAGATTATTGCTTTTTTACTAAACACCCGGATATAAATGAGCTAATATTTTGACGCACTTTCAATTCACAACAACCACGTGATGAGCCACTCTTCTAAAGTTAGGTTAGGATAAAACTTGAAAATCGGTTCAATTTATGTTACCGTTAACTTCATACTTTTAATATAAATTTAAATAATGATAAATTGGAAAATGAAAATTTGAACAGTGCTTCATTTAGACGAAAGAAATGCATTTAGTTCCTTTATTAGAATTCTATTCAAACACGACTTGTTCAAGCTATACCTCAAGGCGACATACTCGGACCACTTGTATGAATGAAGTCTAATCCACGCGCGGTCAACAATGGCAGCGTTACACGAAGCACAAAACAATTACAACTGACGAGGAACAATCACAATCAACGGACACAAAATTGTACAACTAACGACGGACGTCTATTTCACGAGAGTAAATAATGGAAAGAATTCGTCAGAACTTCATACCCACACGTACGAATAGCAGGCAACCTCGAGATAGACTAGCAGAGCGGTAGCACATAGCACAGCATGGGAGGAAAAAAAATGTTTGTTTAGTTTTTTAGCTGTACGGAGTGCGGCAAGCAGGAGAGAAAGCTCGTTTTTCGCCCGAAAAAAGGAAAGAAAAGAAGAGCCATGCATTCTAGACGAAAACGCAGGGGGCAAAGTTTTACGAGAATTTTTCTTCTCTTCCTTCTTCTCTGCTAATATTTGCCGTTTTGGTTGACGCATGTTTGTTTATCGGCTGAAGCATAGCCTGTGTCCAATGATTGTTTCATTCATAATTTCGATAGGTTCATACGGACGTACCTACGTACTTGGTTTGGACTCCAAAACTAAACTCTGGAGGCTTTCTAAGTCCATGCGATATGGGTGTGTCCAATGATTGTTTCATTCATAATTTCGATAGGTTCATACGGACGTACCTACGTACTTGGTTTGGACTCCAAAACTAAACTCTGCAGGCTTTCTCAAGCTCAAACCGAACATCATTAATCTTTATTAATAGGCACCGTGTACTGTGTATGTTATGCCATAGGAATAGGTTAGACAAACACCTTCTACCTACTATAGGGTGCCCGCAGAAACTGAAGTAAAAGTACATTTAGGCAATGTTACGACCAACAAAGCACTAATACTTGATATAGGTTGTGTAAGGATGGTGGTGGTGTTGTTTTTGACCCTAATAGTATGTAGGTACCTACATAGGTATACGCTTGTAGCAAACTATGTTAATGTTAATGACAATAATGAACAACTACGAACGGAATAGTCTGCTGACAGTTTTTAATTTCGAATTTTCGAACGTAATGCTCCAAGCTGTTGTTGATATTGGGGCAACCGTATGTCAGATACAAAAAGCTCCGTCTCGTCTGTACAAAGGTTCCTGTCACCGTGAGTCAAATAATCAATCCATATTGGAATCGGTCCATGTTTTCTGAATCTCTGGAGACGACTCTCTGAGCTGGATCTGAACAAGGGTGAAGATGGCTTTCAAAATAACTCTAAACCGGAATGAAAAACACTGGAGAAATGCAGTGAGCACTGCACTATTTTCTTCAATCGCCAGTAAGGCCACAGTTACTCACTATCAGGTGCACTTGATCAGGTTCATCTGTCAGGTCCACCTGATACCTGATGAGCACACACACACTATCAGATAGACAGTCGGACCTGATCAGGTGTACCTGATAGTGAGTGGCTGGCCTAAGAAGAACATTTTGACTAGAATCGACCTGAGTATATTTTCACCTACAGATATGCATTATGGAGGGACTTTGCTAAAAATGCTTAAAAGTCTTAAAACCTAAAAGGCGTAACAGAACAACGTGTGATGTTCACTCCAGATTTTCTAGAGAATTTAAATATAATACCTATTATTTAAAGCACATGCTGCAGATTAAAATAATTGATCTGATGGAATCAGTTGATAAGACTTGTTTGCTTTATTCTGTACATGGTGCATAGATTGCATCATTGGTAACCCAACGTAACCTAATAATTACTACTGGTGCGTAGGTAATTAACAAGACCATTATAATTAAATTGAAAATCATTTTATAGAAATGAACATTTTTCATAATTTATATCACAACTTAGCAGTTACGGTTTTTTTTTTTTTCAAGAGGTTTGACAGAGGGAACTGTAACACAATGCACCATACCTATTAATTCTATTTGAAACAATTAAACAATTGCTTGTAATTTAGTAATACATAAGATGTTGCTTGTTTTGTTTTGTTTTACTGCATCTCTTATTATAAGACTGTCTAGATGTCGAAATTTATTTTGCAAGACTGCTGAATGCCCTAATTTTGTAGCTATGTACTTGTTATCAGGGCGACGAACTCGATTAGGGATTTAATACAAGGAAGAAATAATACGATATAATTTCCTGGAAATGCACTCATCTTTTGACTTTAGCTGTGAAGATGTGAAGTAATGAGCTAATGAGTCTGACTCTCAATAGGGGAAAAGGTGAGACCTCGAGAAAATGTCTTCATCAGGTATCTCAATGCACCATACCTATTAATTCTATTTGAAACAATTAAACAATTGCTTGTAATTTAGTAATACATAAGATGTTGCTTGTTTTGTTTTCTTGTTTTACTGCATCTTCTATTATAAGACTGTCTAGATGTCGAAATTTATTTTGCAAGATTGCTGAATGCCTTAATTTTGTAGCTATGTACTTGTTATCAGGGCGACGAACTCGATTAGGGATTTAAGACGAGGAAGAAATAATACGATATAATTTCCTGGAAATGCACTCATCTTTTGACTTTAGCTGTGAAGATGAAGTAATGAGCTAATGAGTCTGACTCTCAATAGGGGAAAAGGTGAGACCTCGAGAAAATGTTTTCATCAGGTATCTAAGAACTAAACATCTTTTCCTATACGGAACTACACACGTACACTTGCACTTTTTGGCCACATGGATTTTCTGAATTTCATTCAAAATGTTTACGGATTTTTTGCTCCTTTAAAAAAGAGAAAAAGACCCGGAGTCTCGTAAAAGAACTTTTATTACATGATGCGCTGCACATATAACTTTCCAAAATAAACAATCGTTAAAAATTATCTTTGCTTCTAATATCTAACATTGCAATGACAATGTTAAATCTGTTTTGACACTATCTGTCTGTGTTATCGCGTTGGATCAGTAAACTTCACTAGAGGACTAGACGAGGAAAAATAATGAGACTCACCCCCTGACAATTAACATGAAAGGAAATTAATGTTGTTAACTTCTTTTTCTTTTTTGAAGAAAATGTCACTTTTTCTTTTTTTGTAGAAAAATGTCAACACTAACTTTTATTCCGGCGTGCTAACAACACATTAAAACCTGAGCCCAATTGCGATGTGTGTCCAATGTACACAGAACGATCAAATTTGAGAGCGCCCCGGTCTGGGGCAACGTCAAAAGAAAACTCCCTCTTGGGTTATCCCAGAACCCTTAACGTTTTTCGCCAACTTTTCATTCCTTGCAAAATGGAATATTGAGAAGAAGACCCAAGGACCATTAAATTTAATCATAAAAGTCCGGAGGACCACTCTGAGTTCCTGTTCGTTAAAAAAACAACAGTAAAATGGAATATTCAATGTACACAGAACGATCAAATTTGAGAGCGCCCCGGTCTGGGGCAACGTCAAAACAAAACTCCCTATCCCAGAACCCTTAACCTTTTTCGCCAACTTTTCATTCCTTGCAAAATGGAATTTATTTATTTATACAATAGAATATTGTAAAGAAGACCCAAGGACCATTAAATTTAATCATAAAAGTCCGTAGGACCACTCTGAGTTCCTGTGGTAGTGGAAGTGATCCAAACAGTGATGCTCCGAATTCACCGGGGCCCTCTGCCCCCTCCCCCTAAATAATACGGCCCTGCACCGGTGCCAAATTAGTTTTCTGTCGTCATGTTTGTCCTATTGATTCACAGCCGAGGTCATTATGGGCATAAATGGTTTTCGTTTAATGGTAACAGCCATTATCTTTATGTCCCTTGCTAGTACTTGGTCGTCATACTTTACCTATGTCTGTTCAAAACGGTAGGCTCTTGAATTCCTTTGGTGAGGTTCTATTTCATGTGGTCCATGTTATAACATAGGTAGGTACCTGTCAAATAAAGAAGCTGTTCTATTAAATGTTCATCAAAGCTTCGTTCTCTCTAATAAACCAGTTTATTAAGAAAACACCCCCCCTTTTTGGTTTACGTCCAACACCACCACAATCTCCTCCATTTCTCTCGCACATCCTCTTTATCGTTTTTTCCTCTTTGTACTCCCATTTTCCTCTCACTCTCATTTCCTTCCCGCTGTCAAATAAAGAAGCTGTTCTATTAAATGTTCATCAAAGCTTCGTTCTCTCTAATAAACCAGTTTATTAAGAAAACTCCCCCCTTTTTGGTTTACATCCAACACCACCACAATCTCCTCCATTTCTCTCGCACATCCTCTTTATCGTTTTTTCCTCTTTGTACTCCCCATTTTCCTCTCACTCTCATTTCCTTCCCCGCCTTCACATTTCCCTCCGTTTCATTTTCTTTCCCTCCACACCAGTCTCTGCAGTTCAGATATAAAATCTATTGAAAGCAATAAAAGCAAAAGGAAGACGAATTTTCCAGGTAATATAGACTGGATGTCAGAAATATCCGCCATAACTTTTGTTTTCAGAGTGATTTATTAGTTTAGAAAATCTTTACTCTCCCCCTCCCCCATAATATTTACTTCGAGCCAAAGTCTACTACCGTTCCGTTCCGTCTCCCAGAGGTTGTGAAGGAGAAGGAATTCGTTTCAAATGTTGCTGCCATCGCATCATCCGCCATAACTTTTGTTTTCAGAGTGATTTATTAGTTTAGAAAATCTTTACTCTCCCCCTCCCCCATAATATTTACTTCGAGCCAATGTCTACTAGCGTTCCGATGTTTATTTTTCGCCCCATATCCCAGAGGCTGTGAAGGAATTCGTTTCAAATGTTGCTGCCATCGCATCTTCCAAGTCTGGACAGGTATGAAAGAAAATTGTCCATCGAACTTTTTCATTGATAAGAGTTTGTCACTGTATAGTGTATTTAGTGGCGGGGGTGTTAACCTTCAGTTGGCGACAAGCTATTCAATGCCTCACATCATCAACTGAAGAAGGTCAATGGATTATGTCAGTGGTCCATCTATCGTCTATCTTGACTGTTATAGTGAGAAGATGATAAAAATACCTATTAATAGAAAATCAATGAAAATGTGATTTGAGCTTAATAAAAATTTCAGAGACCAAAATGCCATTAACCTTTTGCGCCTATATTTTTTATTCTACAATATAAAGCTATTTCTAATAAAATCACTCGATCGAAACGCCCCTTTTCTTTAATTTATCAACTTTTTTTCGTTCTCTCCGGAACCCAAAACGAACTTTTCCCAGTTTAAAAACCGTTTATGTGAGGGGGCTAGAAATATAACTTTTTTTATTATTCTACTAAAAAAAACCTAGGTATGTATCTACACTTCTATGATCAATTGATCACCTATGATTATCCATTGTTTCATCAAGCCTATTACAATACCTATATGCATCTCCAAAAGCCTATTACAATATGTATGTATCTATCTCCAAATTCATGGAATTCTTTCAGACAAGGGCTTGTTGTCTAGTTACCGTTGCTGTTGCTACCTTTGAGAAAATCTTGTAAAGCCCTCCCTCTACAAATGGGCAACACTGTCCCCCCAACCAAATAGTCTATCCACGGCCCTGCCCGTGTTTGATGTTCTCAGTAATTTGAAACTCTAGACGACTTGAGTACATCATGTGCTTTAATTAAAATTAATTGAGGAATTAAAACTCAAGTAATGTACTGAGATGAGTAATAGTTCGTACGTAATAAATGGCATGGGATCATCTTGTAAGCTGCATCTAGTAACTAGTATCTAAGTGAGAAGAAAATACATACACATAATGCAATCTCTCTTTACGGACGTGATTGCCTTTAAATATTGATAGGCCCTTGTGATGATAAAGGTCTGATCAGTACCCTTGGAAATTTAAGCACCTAGTCACCTAAGTTTATGGACTCTCATTTAAGTTCATACTAGTGACTTTGACTTTCACCCTTGATTTTATCTACTCCACTTAGCAGAGGTTCAAAGGCCTAGCGTCCCCTATCTGTAACAATATGAAATGTTCAAAATCAATAAAGATGTTTCGATGCATTCTTGCTTCTTACCTGTTATTCAGGTGTAGATAGGCAGTTGGTACGAGTATCTCCCCAAAGTGATCCCAGACTGCATCTAGGAAAATAGTATCCAAAGAAAAGTACACAAAATGAGGCAAATAGGGGTAACTACTTAAGTAAGAATGTTATATGGTAAAAAATAATATAATAATTCAGCACCTATATCATAAGTTACCTGCTCACTAGATATATATAATTCCAAGATCTTTAACAACAACGTTCTAAAATTGGAAGAATCAGTGGAAGATGATTTATAAGGAATTAATTTTTTCAACATAAATTTCAATAATGTTCGAAAAATCAACAATAGACCAGAAGGTAAAGTCGGGTAACTTGGACCAGTTGGACCTTCTTGGCCTGCCTATTCGTTCCAGATGTTGGTGAGCGTGGCTATTCGAACTTGATTGGTTTGTGCTGCTTTTTGAACAGTTTTGCCGAGCTCTTGTTCAAGCTTTCAGAGTTCTCGAATTGGCCAAACAGGAAAACCTATGGGAGAAATAGCAGATCGAAGAAGAACCCGAATGTATGTCCAAATTGATACCTTCCCGGCTTCCCGAATGCTTCAGTTCAATTTTTTCTAAACTTCACAATATTACCCCACTTTACAGTACAAAGTGAAGAACCCGAATGTATGTCCAAATTGATACCTTCCCGGCTTCCCGAATGCTTCAGTTCAATTTTTTCTAAAGTTCACAATATTACCCAACTTTACAGTACAAAGATCGCCCACGTATCTACCGTTCTATTGCATCTCCAGGTTTTTATCCCATCTACGGTAAAGTTATCTCTGCTGAAAAACTGAACATAAATTTTAATCGGATCAAGCTTTCGGGCAAAAGATTTGTTTGGACAAGCATACAGGACATAATGATTAATCGGTCCAAATTGAATAATGCGCTGCATGCCATTTAGATCAGGCCGACCAAAAGGAGGCTCTCTGGTCTTGGAAGCTCTAAGGATGGGTAAATTAGAGAGCTTTAGATTTAAATAATGATTATTTTATACACTTAGTACAAAGTTATCTCTGCTGAAAAACTGAACATAAATTTTAATCGGATCAAGCTTTCGGGCAAAAGATTTGTTTGGACAAGCATACAGGACCTAAACATTGACTTGGTGGTTACAGTTACGGTACAGCGAACTGAATCTTGGGTAAGTGCACCCAGATTAGTATAATTAGGTATTATGTATTACTGTAGCTCAGACAATCAGACATTTTGCACAAGAGAATGTACGCAATGCATGTATTTATGTAAGACAAATGTCCTACAGTTAAACTGAAATTTACTATCAGCAAAGATTTTATCAAGGAGATAATCTAATGTCTTTTAAGTCTTCAGTAATTAACGGCAATAAGCCAGGCCAAGTTCTAGTAAGCACGCCTGTGCCATTCACAAAAAGCCCGTTCTAAGCCTTTTGGATGTAGAGGCAAATGCCCTAAAAAATGGGTTAAGCTTATACGAAGCAAGCCTGTGTATCTTTAGACGAACCAATTCAGCAATTTATAAACTGCCTTCCCCTAGATTTCTAGAGATAATTTCATCAATACGGCCGACCAAATTGCATTTCAGGTTAATGGCCTAACCTTTCCGCTCAACTTTTGAAATTAGGGAGTTGGAGTGCACGGCAATAAGCCAAGCCAAGTTCTAGTAAGCACGCCTGTGCCATTCACAAAAAGCCCGTTCTAAGCCTTGGATGTAGAGGCAAATGTCCTAAAAAATGGGTTAAGCTTATACGAAGCAAGCCTGTGTATATCTTTAGACGAACCAATTCAGCAATTTATAAACTGCCTTCCCCTAGATTCCTATAGATAATTTCATCAATAGCTTTGGTCGTTATAATAGTCACTGCTGACTGCTCTCCTTCAGTCAAAGACCATTGGGTATCATTCCCGTTGGCCCACTCCAAAGCCTCAAATTTCACAATAGGTCAACAGCCAAACTCTGACACAACTGCATAACAAAAATAGAGATTCTGACCCCCAGGCTAAACAGTTGTTCAATTCTAAGTATCTCATGCTGAACCTATTCATCATAAATACAAGATGCTACCTACTCAAAATTATATCAGGAAAAGATTATACCTATATTATATTAATAATAATAACATGAATGTTTGAACGCTGTATTCGCCCCTTGGTGTCCGCTAGTTCCGAATGTGAGATGGAAACTTAATGATTACGATTTTCCAATGTTTTTACATAGGTATCTACATAGTTACCTTGGAGAACACTAGTATAGGTCAACAGCCAAACTCTGACACAACTGCATAACAAAAATAGAGATTATGACCCCCAGGCTAAACAGTTGTTCAATTCTAAGTATCTGTATCTCATGCTGAACCTATTCATCATAAATACAAGATGCTACCTACTCAAAATTATATTAGGAAAAGATTATACCTATATTATATTAATAATAATATCATGAATGTTTGAGCGCTGTATTCGCCCCTTGGTGTCCGCTAGTTCCGAAAGTCAGATGGAAACTTAATGATTACGATTTTCCAATGTTTTTAGATATCTACATAGTTACCTTGGAGAACACTAGTATTATAGTTACATAGCCTAGAATTTTTATTGTCTTCAATGGGTTAATACTTTGAAGCACTAACTTTGATGTACTGTGAAGATAATTTTATACAGACAAGATAGGCAACTACGTTTACGATGATAATTTTAGTACTCAATAAGTACGAATAAAGCTCCCAGCAATCACTGAAAGAGATGAAATAATGATAGAATATGGTATTTATGGTGCTGAAAGACCAGAGATTGAATTGAAAAATTAAACATAGAACAAAGACGGACTAGTCTTTCATTGAAAAAGTGAACTGTCACCCTATAAATATGCACATGGTCTTTGCATTTACACCTACGTATTTAGGAGAAAAATCTAACAACGCGCCTATTCACTCACATACCCAGGTGAGTAAAAGCTAATCCAATTAAATATTTAACACCTCAATGGCTGAATTGTCAAGTATTAACCCCAAAAGCTAATCCAATTAAATATTTAACACCTCAATGGCTGAATTGTCAAGTATTAATTGCAAACTTGCTGGTATCGCTTCAAATGAAATACAGCGCCCTCTAATAGGCTTTAGGTCATAGGACTGAACGGTTAAAATTTATTTTTACTGTCCTCAAACAACTACCTCTAGTATTATTTTGATTGAATTGAAAAATTAAACATAGAACAAAGACGGACTAGTCTTTCATTGAAAAACTGAACTGTCACCCTATAAATATGCACATGGTCATTTGGAGAAAAATCTAATAACGCGCCGATTCACTCACATACCCAGGTGAGTAAAAAGCTAATCCAATTAAATATTTAACACCTCAATGGCTGAATTGTCAAGTATTAATTGCAAACTTGCTGGTATCGCTTCAAATGAACTACAGCGCCCTCTAGGCTTTAGGTCATAGGACTGAACGGTTAAAATTTATTTTTACTCTCCTCAAACAACTACCTCTAGTATTATTTTATAGTCAAGCTCTCCATGAGAAGGAAATTCTACACATTAACGTGTGGAATTTTACCTCGGCTGGGATTCGAACTCGCTCTATCCCCTTGACTAGTAGCCGAGCGCCTTATCTGGTATGTACTGACTTACTGAGACGGTATCATAAAGCAAATTAGCAAAAGTTATGAACTCCTGCACAATATTATGTCAGTTAATTTAGAATTCACATTGACAGGGATGGTGAGAAAGGGGGTGTGGGATGGGTGATGAGGGCAACGACCTGCGCAGGATCCCTGGTACGGACGTTCCGATTACCTATTCCTTTTTACTTTCTTCAAAAACAATTGAAAAAAACCTAAGTAACTTTACCATCAAAATATTCTACAGATATCAAGTTTCACCACGTGGAAAGCAGAATTCACTGTGGCCAGATCTTGACGAAGTATAGGCATAGAAAGAACAAAAATTAAATCACAAAAAATGATAAGGATCAGTATCATTATGTAGGTAATGGGGACCAAAAGTATATTACCATCAAAATATTCTACAGATATCAAGTTTCACCACGTGGAAAGCAGAATTCACTGTGGCCAGATCTTGACGAAGTACCTATAGGCATAGAAAGAACAAAAATTAAATCACAAAAAATGATAAGGAACAGTATCATTATGTAGGTAATGGGGACCAAAAGTAGGTAGATTAAAAGTTCAAAAATGTCCCTGGGTTTCGAGAAATGTTCGCTATAATTCAAGGCCATAGTCTGTTTTAGAAAGGCTCAAAATGAGTTCGAATTTCTCAGGACGTTACATTTCGACCCAGGGCGCTCAAAATTCGTTTTGTTAATCCTAAACAGGAAATGGAAACAGAGATATCCAGAATACATTACTTACTTTGCTTCCTATAGGTAAGGAAAGTAATAAAAGATCACAAGGTAAAATATAAAGGTTTAAACAAAGAAGGGTTCCACTTTAGAAAAATAATTTGAAAGTTACAAAAAAGCGCTTAAAAATCCCATCTTTTTTGGGAGGTTAAGAGAAAGACTAATTAAATATTCAACACAATCTTGAAGATCTTATGAGAAAACTGAAGTAGGTATGATAGGAGTACGTAAGTATGTACCTGTAGGTATAAGAAGAAATTTAGCTGAACTGTTGAGTATCCTCAGGTTGGTAGTCCCATTATTACTTTCTATTTTTTCAACTACAATGTTGCCAAAATGGACAAGAAGTATTTTATTATTACTATTTTCTTCTTTTTTACAAAATGAGTTCGAATTTCTCAGGACGTTACATTTCGACCCAGGGCGCTCAAAATTCGTTTTGTTAATCCTAAACAGGAAATGGAAACGGAGATATCCAGAATACATTACTTACTTTGCTTCCTATAGTTAAGGAAAGTAATAAAAGATCACAAGGTAAAATATAAAGGATTAAAAAAAGAAGGGTCCCACTTTAGAAAAATAATTTGAAAGTTACAAAAAAGCGCTTAAAAATCCCATCTTTTTTGGGAGGTTATAAGAGAAAGACTAATTAAATATTCAACACAATCTTCAAGATCTTATGAGAAAACTGAAGTAGGTATGATAGGAGTACGTAAGTATGTACATGTAGGTATAAGAAGAAATTTAGCTGAACTGTTGAGTATCCTAAGGTTGGTAGTCCCATTATTTTTCAACTACAATGTTGCTAAAATGCACAAGAAGTATTTTATTATTACTATTTTCTTCTTTTTTAATGAAAATTCTACTTAACTGAAGATTATAAGAGATATCAAGTAACCATTGTTGATTTATTTTCCAAAGAAAATGAAACCATCTAGAAATTTGAAAACGTTTTTGAATGTTTAATGTAAGATTTTCATTTTTCAGTTCCTCTTTACAATAAGAAAATTATAAAAAAATATACATTGTGTATTGCTCTTTTTTTACTGTAAGGCTATAGTGGAAGTACTGTAGGTACGAGTATCACCGGTTACAAAGGCAGCTTTTGTAGAAATTTGAAAACGTTTTTGAATGTTTAATGTAAGATTTTCATTTTTCAGTTCCTCTTTACAATAAGAAAATTATAAAAAAATATAGGTACCTACATTGTGTATTGCTCTTTTTTACTTCCAAAGCTTATCTTACCTGGATATAGTGGAAGTACTGTAGGTACGAGTATCACCGGTTACAAAGGCAGCTTTTGTGCATCCAAGAGCATTCCATTTCTCTGAAACCATGAAAAAATCATTTAAACTTTAGGTTCATAATATTAAAACATATATAGGTATTACATTAACATTATACATATTACATAACTTACCATTATTCTGGGAAAGCTTTGGCTTTTGTTTTGTGCATCCAAGAGCATTCCATTTCTCTGAAACCATGAAAAAATCATTTAAACTTTAGGTTCATAATATTAAAACATAGGTATTACATCATACATATTACATAACTTACCATTATTCTGGGAAAGCTTTATGTTTGTGTGACATAGCAGCGCAGATGTTTCTTCTGCTTCTTTTTTTCATGATCCAGATTTCATAAATATTTTCTGGGAACATAATTGCATTTTGAAGAGTTTCTTAAAAAAAAAAAAAAAAAACATGGAATATAATATTAGCAAAACCAGAATGTATGCAGCTACCTTGTCCTTGGCTGATATCTGGTATGGTGCGGAATTGCGGATAGCGATAGACACGAGGCAAAACTTTACTCGTCTGGAAAATGGTTAGAATGCTTATCAGAATGTGAGAAGAAAAGTGATAGCTGCAGTTACCTTCCAGTTCTTCTACCCTTGTTCTTTATTGACTAGGATAGCGATAGACACGAGGCAAAACTTTACTCGTCTGGAAAATGGTTAGAATGCTTATCAGAATGTGAGAAGAAAAGCCATAGCTGCAGTTACCTTCCAGTCCTTCTACCCTTGTTCTTTATTGACTGTTTTGGCACTTTAAAAGGAGACTTGGGAGCCCTATTGCTTCCTTTGGACTTACTTTCCTTATCCGCTTTGGTTAAACTGACGAATATACATACATACTTCCAATAAAGTTCACTCATTCTGGACTCTTGTCTGTAATGGATAGCGATAGACACGAGGCAAAACTTTACTCGTCTGGAAAATGGTTAGAATGCTTATCAGAATGTGAGAAGAAAAGCCATAGCTGCCTTCCAGGTAACTACCTTCCAGTTCTTCTACCCTTATTCTTTATTGACTGTTTTGGCACTTTAAAAGGAGACTTGGGAGCCCTTGTATTGCTTCCTTTGGACTTACTTTCCTTATCTGCTTTGGTTGAACTGACGAATATACATACATACTTCCAATATAGTTCACTCATTCTGGACTCTTTTAATTCTTCCTGTAACTAGAACATACAGTTAACATTGAACCGTCCTCTGCCTACTTCCTGATCTAGTGATCTCAACATAAATATTCCCTACTAATCTTTTACCTTTCTATCTACAATTTACTGTTTGGATTTCCATCTACTGTTTGGATAGGCCCAATAAGATCTTACACATACAATAGATATTTGTTTATGAATGGCTGATGTTCTCATACAATTGAACTCCTAACACGTATATGAATACTTGAGTGGAAATAATGGGGAAGTTCGTGTTAGCCTTTCTATCTACAATTTACTGTTTAGATTTCCATCTACTGTTTGGATAGGCCCAATAAGATCTTACACATACAATAGATATTTGTTTATGAATGGCTGATGTTCTCATACAATTGAACTCCTAACACGTATACATATGAATACTTGAGTGGAAATAATGGGGAAGTTCGTGTTAGGGGGAAACAGAACATGATGTATTGAAGATAATCAACACAGCTCAAACCGAACATCATTAATCTTTATTAATAGGCACCGTGTACTGTGTATGTTATGCCATAGGAATAGGTTAGACAAACACCTTCTACTATAGGGTGCCCGTAGAAACTGAAGTAAATGTATATTTAGGCAATGTTACGACCAATAAAGCACTAATACTTGATATAAGGATGGTACGAGTATTACTAATTGAAGATAATCAACACAGCTCAAACCGAACATCATTAATCTTTATTAATAGGCACCGTGTACTGTGTATGTTATGCCATAGGAATATGTTAGACAAACACCTTCTACTATAGGGTGCCCGCAGAAACTGAAGTAAAAGTACATTTAGGCAATGTTACGACCAACAAAGCACTAATACTTGATATAGGTTGTGTAAGGATGGTAAAAAAAACCTTAAAGTAAGGAGTAGTCTTGTCTTGAGGACTAGATTTCTCTTGATCTAGGTATGTAGAGGAATTGGCAATTTTGCAAAGGAAAAAAAGTACCAATGTCCGTTTGTTTATTGAGATTGAAGGTTCTGAACTTTTTGGATAATCTGTGTTTTCAAGTAGGTATATTCTCTATTAGGAATTTAGGACTATTCCTACTCCTTAGACAGAACTCATTCATATTAGACTCTTCATGTTTCAGGGCACATAGATTGTTCATCAACCCTTCAATGCTAGGACTAGATTTCTCTTGCTCTAGGTATGTAGAGGAATTGGCAATTTTGCAAAGGAAAAAAAGGACCAATGTCCGTTTGTTTATTGAGGTTGAAGGTTCTGAACTTTTTGGATAATCGGTGTTTTCAAGTAGGTATATTCTCTATTAGGACTATTCCTACCCCTTAGACAGAACTCATTCATATTAGACTCTTCATGTTTCAGGGTACATAGATTGTTCATCAACCCTTCAATGCTCGGGATTCCATCAGAAATCCCACGATCGACTGCCGTGATGACGTGAAATTGGACACAAATATTGCGTGATTGATTAATTCATTAATAATTAAATGTCTATTAATGTATCAATTTTTGTAACAGCTGGCTTTCTCCTATCCTGTCCTCCTTCTCCCTTTGTCCACAACGGGACAAAAAAAAAAGTGAAAATGTTGCAAAAATAAATAAAAATAGAAACAGTTTATGCCTAAAATCAACATAGAGAGCCATGAACAATATCTTGCATTACATAAAAATAAGGGAAAATTAAACAATCAGAGATTAACCCATTGATGCTGATGTCCAGTATCTGAATTGTACAAAGAAGACTGAAGATTTTTGATTAAAGTTAAGGCAATAGAGAAAGAGGTAAAGACTAGAGCTAGAGACTAGAAAGATAAAAGCTACAAAATTCTGTATTACCTATTCCTACAGTCCTACACAGGAAAGAGGTAAAGACTAGAGCTAGAGACTAGAAAGATAAAAGCTACAAAATTCTGTATTACCTATTCCTACAGTCCTACACAGGTACCATCTTTTTTTCCTTTGACATCCCTCCGTCTTCTGATCTTTGTGTAACAGAAGGCTGAGAAAAGATTTAAGAATGTCACATTTGCACAGGTACCTACCTTAACAAAATTTGGCACAGCTATAGTAATAGGCGATTCATAATTTATGGTTGATACAGGGTTAAGCATCAAGTGGTAATGAGTGCACTTTCTTGTCCCATATTGCATTTGATAAAATGCAATTTTCAAAGGCATTTCTCATGTGTGTACTTTTTCCTTTCGATAATGATTCTTCATTGAACAGTGTTTTGTTATTGAATAATAGATTATGGGGAAGAGGGGAGGGGCCCATAGAGCAGGGGCCAGATGTGTTTATTAGTATTTTATTATTAATGTTTGTTTCCCATATTATTAGATTTAACAGGCCCGGTTATGGGTTTTTGGAAAAAGTGATCCAGGCGGCAGAATCCGTCCATTCGATATTTCCTTGGAAAAGAAAGGCAAAAGGAAGAAAAGGACGAACTAATAATCTACAGAGGATGGCGCCAATGAAAGTTTTACCAAGTTTATTATTTGAAACATACTAAGAACCAACAACAGAAGACTCCAAATCAAAAGAATTAACCAACTTTCTCAGAAGAACATAAGAGGATGTTACTTCTATTCGAAATAAGAGAGTCAAAAGGTTAAGCTATAATAAAGTAATTTACAAAACAACAATTTAACAAAATCCACTAGTAATAAAACAAAAGGTCCACCTAGAAGTAGTTCAAATTAGTTTTAAACTCAGGCCTGATGGTTTCCTAAATTTAACTAAAAACTCTATATTTCATACGACACATTACGCGCGTCCTTCCCCATACACAGTTTTTCAAATAAATAAAATTACATTATTAATAATTTCATTTTCTATTTTCTAATAACACGGGTCATAAATTTATATTATTGTCAATAAAGCAATGTACGGAGGCAATGTATGAGGCATCCAGCAATATGTTTTTCCTAGAGGTCTGCTGCCCCCATTCATTTCTAAAGGCATTTCTAAACCATGGCCCAGTTAGGAAAACCTGATTGGATAGATGTAGGTAGAGTTATGGAACTTTTTTAGACTTAGTACAAGAAACCATAAAACATAATTCACCCATTTTCTCTGGTAATCTAATATACAACTAGATAAAAACTTGACACAATTATTATTACCACCATATAATTTTTGGACCTCGCGCGTCGAGCAGAAAAGGGAGCAAAATCTGCGAGCCATGTCATGAGCAATGTGATTGTTCCAGCATGAGCAATGATTGTTCCAGCAGCATCCATTGTTCAGCCCGGGCTACATTCAAGAAGTCTATGCCTAATGACTGGTAGAGATTATGTACAATATGTTTTTCCTAGAGGTCTGCTGCCCCCATTCATTTCTAAAGGCATTTCTAAACTATGGCCCAGTTAGGAAAACCTGATTGGATGGATGTAGGTAGAGTTATGGAACTTTTTTAGACTTAGTACAAGAAACCATAAAACATAATTCACCCATTTTCTCTGTTAAACTAATATACAAGTAGATAAAAACTTAACACAATAAGGACTAGATTTCTCTTGCTCTAGGTATGTAGAGGAATTGGCAATTTTGCAAAGGAAAAAAAGGACCAATGTCCGTTTGTTTATTGAGATTGAAGGTTCTGAACTTTTTGGATAATCTGTGTTTTCAAGTAGGTATATTCTCTATTAGGACTATTCCTACCTCTTATACAGAACTCATTCATATTAGACTCTTCATGTTTCAGGGCACATAGATTGTTCATCAACCCTTCAATGCTCGGCGGGATTCCATCAGAAATCCCACGATCGACTGCCGTGATGACGTAAAATTGGACACAAATATTGCGTGATTGATTAATTCATTAATAATTAGATGTCTATTAATGTATTAATTTTTGTAACAGCTGGCTTTCTCCTATCCTGTCCTCCTTCTCCCTTTGTCCACACATAGTCGACCGGTCGTCGATCGACGAGGAGAAGTTATGTTATCGAGGCAATGTGGACGGTTCAGTCGACATCGATCGACGGCCGACCCATCGATCGACGGCAGTCCCCTCTATCAAACCTCTTAAGAAAAGTCCAAGGCTTTCACTGCGTTAAACTTTCATTTCACTTGGTCTCCAAGTCAATGTTTGTGTCCACAATGACGTCACACGTCACGTGGTTTAGAGGTCTGAACGTTACACGTCACGTGGTCTGACAGGTCTGAAGAGGAATGTTTTGATCATCATGGAAGACAACTGACAAGAGTGAAGGATACAGGAGGAAGTGTTGTTATCTTTGCTTCTAATATTATTGCAGTGACAATGTTAAATCTGTTTTGACACTATCTGTCTGTGTTATCGCGTTGGATCAGTATACCTCACTAGAGGACTAGACAAGGAAAAATAATGAGACTCACCCCAATGTCCTACAGTTAAACTGAAATTTACTATCAGCAAAGATTTTATCAAGGAGATAATCTAATGTCTTTTAAGTCTTCAGTAATTATAGGTACTACTGTTTGTTTTCATTCGCTCTACTATTCCAATGCACCATACCTATTAATTCTATTTGAAACAATTAAACAATTGCTTGTAATTTAGTTTTCCTAATATATAAGATGTTGCTTGTTTTGTTTTCTTGTTTTACTGCATCTTCTAGATGTCGAAATTTATTTTGCAAGACTGCTGAATGCCTTAATTTTGTAGCTATGTACTTGTTTTCAGGGCGACGAACTTTATTAGGCATTTAAGACGAGGAAGAAATAATACGATATATGTATTTTCCCGGAAATGCACTCATCTTTTGACTTTAGCTGTGAAGATGTGAAGTAATGAGTAATGAGCTAATGAGTCTGACTCTTAATAGGGGAAAAGGTGAGACCTCGAGAAAATGTCTTCATCGGGTATCTAACTAAACATCTTTTCCTATACGGAACTACACACGTACACTTGCACTTTTTGGCCACATGGATTTTCTAAATTCCATTCAAAATGTTTACGGATTTTTTTGCCGTCCAAGGCTTTCACTGCGTTAAACTTTCATTTCACTTGGTCTCCAAGTCAATGTTTGTGTCCACAATGACGTCACACGTCACGTGGTCTATAGGTCTGAACGTCACACGTCACGTGGTCTATAGGTCTGAACGTCACACGTCACGTGGTCTGACAGGTCTGAAGAGGAATGTTTTGATCATCATGGAAACAACTGACAAGAGTGAAGGATACAGGAGGAAGTGTTGTTATCTTTGCTTCTAATATCTAACATTGCAATGACAATGTTAAATCTGTTTTGACACTATCTGTCTGTGTTATCGCGTTGGATCAGTATACTTCACTAGAGGACTAGACAAGGGAAAATAATGAGACTCACCCCCTGACAATTAACATGAAATGAAATTGATGTTGTTAACTTCTTTTTCTTTTTTGAAGAAAATGTCACTTTTTTTGTAGAAAAATGTCAACACTAACTTTTATTCGAATATCTTTTCCGGCGTGCTAACAACACATTAAAACCTGAGCCATATTGCGATGTGTGTCCAATATGTAAGAGGGATAGGTAATGCTTTTCATTGGGGGAAGAAGGTGGAATCTGAGGAATTTTAGCAAGAGGACCGTCTTCCTGGAGACTATTCTCCATTGTTCCCTCAATTACATTAATTACCCTGGAATCTGCCCCTGTGAAAGTCATGATTCCTCGTAAATGAATGGCCAGCTTTTCCATATTACAGTAAATTATTATGTATTCTTTTTTTTTTTAATGCAATCAGGATGTAAACAAGGTGACCGTTTTTTTCCATGTTCATGTCGCTAGTAATGTAAATGTCATGTATAATAACCAAAGCTGCCAGTCTCAGCACACAGAACTTGCTATAGGGTGCTTGATAAATCTTTTTTTAGAGGTAAATTATTCGTTTGTCACAATATGTAAGCAAGTAGGTACCTCTTAGAAATAACAGTTAAAAAATATACCTACCCCTGTAATGTAAATGTCATGTATAATAACCAAAGCTGCCAGTCTCAGCACACAGAACTTGCTATAGGGTGCTTGATAAATCTTTTTTTAGAAGTAAATTATTCGTTTGTCACAATATGTAAGTAAGTAGGTACCTCTTAGAAATAATAGTTAAAAAATATACCCCTTTTCTGAAGTTATTAGTTAAATTGGTAGCTCAGTGGTTATTGGTGAAGCTGGCTTGGTAATCTGAAAATTATTTTCATTTCTTATGTCAGTGCCTGGCAATGTATGCAATCAGGGCATCAAAAACCATTACAAGTATTACAACTACCTATTTAGAAGTTAGATATGTAAATAATTCTTCATTTCAAGTAGATAGAAGATACCTTTAAAGTAGATACCTAGGTATGTAAACAAGTATACAAACTAAAATTACTCAAACGGTGATAATGGCACATCCACTAATTTTACTTTCTATTACTAAGAGAAATATTGTTTCATCAAAAATGTGCCTACTGTACTAGATAACTAATCCGAATTACCGCTAATAATTCATTCTCTGTTGACGGAAATACAAACATTATAATATCTACCCTGCTTTTATTTACATAGGGCATAGGGGCAAAGTTTCCTATTTTCTCCCAAGGTAGTACTTTGGTAATGGGGGGTTTTAGTGTTTCTTCATCATTTCATACGACATGCGCATAGGGGCAAAGTTTCCTATTTTCTCTCAAGTTAGTACTTTGGTAATGGGGGGTTTTAGTGTTTCTTCATCATTTCATACGACATGAAAGCCACCCACAGTATTTTCCTTTTGACCAGATAGTCCCAAATGGAATGAGATGTCAAACTAAAAGGTACATCATAAGTACCTAACTTTTGTTTTTATTGACAGTTCTCTTTAGTCTCTTACTCTTGGGCAATATGAATTGGAGTAGAGAGAAAACTTTTCAATTATTTTATCAGCTTTTGTTTTCTTTTATTTATTCAGGTACCTGTTGAGTTTATTCACCAAAATGTATTTAATATCTAATGAATCGAGAACGTGGCCTTGAAAGATAGGTAGGTGGCTAGGTGGATGCTTAGAGTACGTACTGTGTCCCCAAAAACGTACATTGAGTGGTAATTTAGTTATTTGAGTCTACCTGGTCCCCATTTTTCTTGGAATAATCTTTATTAGATTTTTTCAAGTTTACTAAAAGCTTCATTTGAAACTTGTCAGAAAACAACAGAAACTTTTTTTTCTTCTTTCTGTTAAATGACATTTTTCTTTACTTAATATTAGTATAAAATATAATAACTTTTTAATTTACGTTGCTGTCATTTTGTTGCACAGTCAAAATACTTTCTAAGTAGATTACTGCTTAAATACAAAAGAAACTGGGATAACAAAAAACTGGTTGAAAACTCGATCAAAAAAGGCTGTATTTTCACCTTTTAGCTAACCCCTCTACGGCAAAAATAAATATTGATGGAAAAATAATACAATAAATAAAAAATACCTAAATCATCTCCTAGTAGAGAATTATATTCTGGTCCTAAAAATGAGAAACAGGAAGTAAACTTTAAGGTGAAATGGGGGAAAAAACTTCTGCAACATAAACAAACTTTTGAAAATCCATTAAGAAACACTTAAAAAATATTTCCAAACTTATTTCGTATGTTGCTTAAAATAAATTTTGTAAAACAAAAGTGTCATTTTACAATAAAGAAATATGGGGTACCTTAAAGCTTCACCCCCTAAAATTCTCCGTCCCCTGAAAAAAGTAAGTGTACCTTTACCTACACCTACATAATTATGTATTATCATAGGAGTTTCGTATGTTGCTTAAAATAAATTTTGTAAAACAAAAGTGTCATTTTACAATAAAGAAATATGGGGTACCTTAAAGCTTCACCCCCTGAAATTCTCCGTCCCCTGAAAAAAGTAAGTGTACCTTTACCTACACCTACATATGTATTTTGTATTATCATAGGGAAAAGCTGTATCTGCTGAGCAAGTAAGTAACAACTTGGACTAATAACGACAATAGTAACATTGCGTTTTATTCAACGGGACTCATAGGAGTTGCGAAAGCTGTATCTGCTGAGCAAGTAAGTAACAACTTGGACTAATAACGACAATAGTAACATTGCGTTTTATTCAACGGGACACAAACTTATTTCGTATGTTGCTTAAAATAAATTTTGTAAAACAAAAGTGTCATTTTACAATAAAGAAATATGGGGTACCTTAAAGCTTAAAGCTTCACCCCCTAAAATTCTCCGTCCCCTAAAAAAAGTAAGTGTACCTTTCTACACCTACATAATTATGTATTATCATAGGAGTTGCGAAAGCTGTATACAGCTGCTGAGCAAGTAACAAATAGCTGGTAGTAAATTCTCTATTAAGTATTATAAGTACCCATGAACCTACTTAATAAGTACCTCCTTAGGTATACAATTAATGCAATGTAGTGTTAGTTACCTAAGACAAAAGTCGCTAATATTAGGGTTAGAAAAACATAGATACGTATCTATCTACAAACGTTCAACGTATGATGTAGATTGTAGAGGTAGGTAGGTACATGAAACCATAAGTTTTTTAAAATTTAAAATCTGAAGATATAGCTGGTAGTAAATTCTCTATTAAGTATTATAAGTACCCATGAACCTACTTAATAAGTACCTCCTTAGGTATACAATTAATGCACCTAAGACAGAGTTAGTTACCTAATAGAGTTAGTTACCTAAGACAAAAGTCGCTATTAGGGTTAGAAAAACATAGATACGTATCTATCTACATACGTTCAACGTATGATGTAGATTGTAGAGGTAGGTAGGTACATGAAACCATAAGTTTTTAAAATTTAAAATCTGAAGAAAAAAAAAGTAGATACCTAGGTATGTAAACAAGTATACAAACTAAAATTACTCAAACGGTGATAATGGCACATCCACTAATTTTACTTTCTATGTTTGCTAATAAGTAAATAACAAGTCGGTTTACAATTTTATGTATGTGTAGCTGTTTAGTGTTTACCCTGAAAAGTACTAATGTGTACTTATAATATAGGAACATCAGGAAGACATTGTTTAAGTTACAAGAAATAAAGCATTATTCTTATTATTATCTAATTCTTATTATTATCTAATTCTGACGAATTTTCTCAACATTTTTGTGTAAGTTTATATCCGCCTACGTAATATTTCTCGTATGTTTGGTTACACAATATAGGTACTTGTCTATTTTTTGTTTCCTGGTATTTCCCTTGTCATTTTAACCATATCGACTGTTTGACTTTCAAAGCTGTTATTTGAGTTGCCCGAAGAAACTTGAACGTGGTTGAAAATGTTGAATCTTTGTTTACTCACACACCATTTGTAATAAAATCGTGATATCCCACACAGTTGATTCTTTTTCCTAAACATGCGGCAACGGATAACATTGTTAACAAACTTTTCCTTCAACAAATTCTCAGTACCTATCTACTGTGAGGGGTATTAGCAAACCAAAGAGTTTTCCACGACAGAATTGAGTTAAAGTATTGTTTTTTATTTATTTATTATTTTTTTTTTTTAATTTTAACGGCACTTTAGAACTTGGACCCTGTACTTTACCATTGAGGCGGTAAAAAAAAGACAAAAAATCAGTTAAAAAATATAACTAACGGTCATTGAGGATTTCTGCTAGCATAATCACACGCATTACGTGCCGCCTGGTTGAACATAAGTGACCAGGGTTCCAAATTGTTATATCATAATAATAATGAGTGGGATAGCCACTTTACATTAAAAACAAATACAATGTCATTGCCTGCATACTAAGTACAGCATTATGTGTTCCAAATGAAGCAATTAAAGGGTTAAACACACCTGGTACAGGGACACACGCCATGATGTTGGGGATGATTTATAACTTTGCGTCCCTTCAAAACAAATATTCTAAATTACCTTCATGTTTCTGACCCTTTTCCGGGGGTTTAAAAAAGTAATTACGGACCATAATGATTGAAAGTTTTGACACAATAGCCCAACATGATTATGCAAGATTTGAAAACAAAGGCCTATGGAGACAACAGTTTTCATCATCAAAATGATAACAGAACTTGACATCACCCGATTGATTCAGGTTTCAGATTCTAGAAGTCTTTCAGCCCTTCTATCACCAATGTTGAACACTCCGGTAAGTTGTACATAAATGAAAATGTTTTAGTTTACCATCAAGGAATCCAAGGACATCAAATACCAAGAAATGTAGGAAGAGAACAGAAACCACGTTCTTGAAAGGTGAAAAGTTTGACGCCTGAACTTGACAGGTAGATAAGGTTAGGGTGTGTAAGATAACGTTGATTTGTACCGGAAGAACTGTCAGCAAAAACGTCAGCAAATAATTAGCATCACCGAAATAGAGATGCTGTCATTGAAGTTGTTGATGCTGCTTGAGGATATCTACCGCTTTCTACCATGCCTCACATGTTTATTGTCAACTCAAGTGAACAGCGTTTTGTATAGCGGTTTTGATACCCATCTAATATTTTTGTTTTCTGTGAAATCATGAGAAAGATTGAGACCGAGAGTTTGATCTTGGCTAATTTGTAATCACGGTGAAATCTTTTTTTCCTTTGACATCCCTCCGTCTTCTGATCTTTGTGTAACAGAAGGCTGAGAAAAGATTTAAGAATGTCACATTTGAGGTAGGTATGTAAGCTGTAAGCCATGTTAAGATCTGAAGATTCCACAGGGTGTAATCCTTGTCTCTTCGTATTAATACCTTGGTTGATAATCTTCATATTAAAAATCACAAGATACCTATACCAACTGATCGCATTAATTTTGCATGAATGCACTTTTTTAATTGTCAAAAAATGAGACAATTTTATTTGTTGCTCCTTGAATTGAATTGAAGTCCGCTGAACCAGATTGTCCTAGGATTTTTCTTTTCATTACAAATTATTTTCAAGCACCTTTAAACCCTAAACAAAATACCCGTCGCTCCATATGTTCTGGAGATGGGTACATCCCTTCTTTCCTTTTGTGGTTTTTACTGTCAAATATTTTGTCCCCGAAAAAATGTCCTACTGTGAATCTTTTATGTAGGCTCTTGACACAAAAAATTACTCCTGTATTGTAAACAAATTAACTCAAGAATACTCGAGATCGGTTTTGGGACGATGCCACTTGGAACAGATCAGGGAACATCTGCAAATAAGACAATTTTATTTGTTGCTCCTTGAATTGAATTGAAGTCCGCTGAACCAGATTGTCCTAGGATTTTTCTTTTCATTACAAATTATTTTGAAGCACCTTTAAACTCTAAACAAAATACCCGTCGCTCCATATGATCTGGAGATGGGTACATCCCTTCTTTCCTTTTGTGGTTTTTACTGTCAAATATTTTGTCCCCGAAAAAATGTCCTACTGTGAATCTTTTATGTAGGCTCTTGACACAAAAAATTACTCCTGTATTGTAAACAAATTAACTCAAGAATACTCAAGATCGGTTTTGGGACGATGCCACTTGGAACAGATCAGGGAACATCTGCAAATATACGACCACTTTTGCAGGACGGAATATGGGTACATAGGGAACCATTACCTATCGCTTTTACTGTCCATCTTGGAAAAATATACATACCTGCATACCATACGGCCGTCTTCGGGGATGTCATAAGTCAAGACACCAAAAAATGTCCTACTGTGAATCTTTTATGTAGGCTCTTGACACAAAAAATTACTCCTGTATTGTAAACAAATTAACTCAAGAATACTCAAGATCGGTTTTGGGACGATGCCACTTGGAACAGATCAGGGAACATCTGCAAATATACGACCACTTTTGCAGGACGGAATATGGGTACATAGGGAACCATTACCTATCGCTTTTACTGTCCATCTTGGAAAAATATACATACCTGCATACCATACGGCCGTCTTCGGGGATGTCATAAGTCAAGACACCCACTAAGCACTAACTAACAATACTATCTATTAGCCAAGTATAGTAGGTATCACGGGAAAATGGAAGAGAGCCATCAAAGCAAGACTAATGAAGAAGTTACCGGTGCTAATTATTTGCATTTTCTCACTCGATTACTTTACAAGCGACAACAACCCAGCTCGGGGAATAAAACAAAATGCAAATAAGAAATTCAACATCCACTGGAGCGAACGTAATGGCAGTTATTGACAATGTTTAAGCTACCGTGCGAAGTAGAGAGGGTCTCTCCAGTCTTATCTCTATTATTAAATACACTTCATTCCACATTCCACCTCGTCGTACTCCAAGCAAAATCAATATCCTTTCCCTACCTTTTGAGAAGAGGGAACAAGGAAAGATCTCCCTTTGTAATCTGTCCTGTTGTCATCAACAATTAACAAGCAGGGCCCGTCCCTCCGGGAATTAGCCCGTAGTTTATTCGATGGTGGTTAAAGAAAATCAGTACCTATGTCCCTACCTAATTTGTTTAATATTCACTTTATTATTATTCTTGATTTGATTTTAGTTTCATGTAATGATTTAAAATCAAGACTAGAGCCCGTTCTCCCTTTATTCCCAATATAAGGTTTAAGTCACCCATCCAGCTTAACACAGGTGACGCTAAAACCGATCTTAAATTATCGACTGCAGTGTTATATAAAACTTTCTCGCCTTGAATTCATAGGTCGTCGCGACAAATTTCAAGATCAGAGCTCATTTGTGTTAGAAAATGCGAAAAAAATCAAAAATCCCGCAAAAACCAGTTTTTTTGGTCTTTTGGCTTTATGGTTTTCTGGAAAAATTTGCACCACCATTTTCGTGTTCCTGGTAAAAAAGACCTTTAATTTGATATATAGGTCGACCAGGTTCGGATAAGTCCTTCTATGGGGTCAGACAGACAGACAGACAGACTGGTAAAAAGACCTTTAATTTGATATATAGGTCGACCAGGTTTGGATAAGTCCTTCTATGGGGTCAGACAGACAGACAGACAGACTGACGACACCGAAGCGAATACAATAGCCCGTCCACTATACCTTTTTTTTATTACTATCGTAATAATAAAGGAAGGATGGGCTAAAAATACGTTTTGATCAGTATCCTCTGGAATAAGGACAAGAACGACAGGGTGCTTGAGAAGTATGCAGTATAACAGTCTTTCACTAATATTGCCAATACCAATCACAAAATGAAACATCAGTACAGCCTTTAAGATCCAAGTATGTTTGACGTATCTGTATAAACGCAAATTTGAACATAATGGCACCTATCGGGATTAATGTTCAAAATCCAAGTTATTGTAGATGGCTTCTTAGTACGGTGCTTGAGAAGTATGCAGTATAACAGTCTTTCACTAATATTGCCAATACCAATCACAAAATGAAACATCAGTACAGCCTTTAAGATTCAAGTAGGTATGTTTGACGTATCTGCACAAACGCAAATTTGAACATATGGCACCTATCGAGATCAATGTTCAAAATCCAAGTTATTGTAGATGTCTTCTTAGTAAATCACAGGATTCATATTCATAGTAAACATCATGGATATTGTAAATGTTACAACAGAACACCCAAATAAGCACCATTCAATAGGATAAGGAAAGTCGTGTGATGTTCACACCAGATTTTTGGAGTAGTTTTAGTTTCTGTTTTGTTAATTAAGTCATCACCTCGCCTGTCATGAGTGTCATTGTGTACTCTTGGGTCCTTTCATGATGGAGATTTAGTTTTCTAAAACTTATCATACTTTATCTGAATGAGATCAGTTCCTTTTCATGTGTACTCTTGGGTCCTTTCATGATGGAGATTTAGTTTTCTAAAACTTATCATACTTTATCTGAATGATATCAGTTCCTTTTCATACCTACTTTCTTTATCTGGATGAAATCGGTTTGAATATTAAATTCTAGCAAAGTTACATCATATCTTTGGAGATATTACATCTCTTCTAAATATCAGATATCCGATGAAATCGGTTTGAATATTAAATTCTAGCAAAGTTACATCATATCTTTGGAGATATTACATCTCTTCTAAATATCAGATATCCAAAAGTGTTTGTTTAACTACATGTTTTTATACTTATCAGTTAGTTGTTAGTATTCTTTCCTTATGCGTTGAAAAATCCTTCAACGGCGGTCCAATGCATTCGACAACAAAGTCACCATTTTGTACATCACTCTATCTTTAACACAAGATTACTATGATTTTATGCTTTCTTCTAATCCTAAAATCTCGTCATAAAGTAGAACCGAAGACGTCATTACAGTTAGTTGTTAGTATTCTTTCCTTATGCGTTGAAAAATCCTTCAACGGCGGTCCAATGCATTCGACAACAAAGTCACCATTTTGTAGATACATCACTCTATCTTTAACACAAGATTACTATGATTTTATGCTTTCTTCTAATCCTAAAATCTCGTCATAAAGTAGAACCGAAGACGTCATTATACTCGTATTCCTCTCTCCATCTCGTTTCTGTCTATTTCTCTCTCAGCATGAATATGTCATCATGTATGTAAACTAGACTTCTCATCATCAGCCTGTCTTTCCAAGGAATCCCAGCAACTAGCAAAATGAATGTACTTAGTATTAATGACATTTCGCTAGGTACATTTTATATTTCTGTCTATTTCTCTCTCAGCATGAATATGTCATCATGTATGTAAACTAGACTTCTCATCATCAGCCTGTCTTTCCACGGAATCCCAGCAACTAGCGAAATGAATGTACTTAGTATTAATGACATTTCGCTAGGTTCATTTTATACAGTGGTTATTATGTTTCCAAATATATTTTCATTAGCTCGACGTATGTCGTATGTCTTCTAGTTTCCATACTGGGTAACTTCTGTGGAATTCTCATGATCTCTTTTAGAGGCTGTCAGAAATTCGTATATGATATGGGTATTTAAAAATTATAATTTCAATTACAGACATTTTTATGAATGAACTAAAATTATGTCCAATATAGACGACGTTATTCTTTTCATATTGCTGGATGGCATAAAAAAGACCCCGCCAAGTCGTTCCTCCCAAAATAAATCAAGTGCCCACAAAAAAATAAACAAAAATCCATCCCACCCCTTTTGGAGCAAGTTTCGTTGAAATTTAAATTGTAATTTGTGTTTTAATTTTTGCTCTCGTTATTTCCTAAACAATGCGTTCAATTTTTCAGCTGATAGAATCATTTTCACAGGACGAGATTTTTCCTGTGTATAAAGTGGGAAACCGATGGGTATACAGGGTAGACTGGAGGGAAGACAGGGGAACTCGACAAATCACGTCCAAGAGATTTTTCCTGTGTATAAAGTGGGAAACCGATGGGTATACAGGGTAGACTGGAGGGAAGACAGGGGAACTCGACAAATCACGTCCAAGGTGACCGAGATATTTTCTTGAGTGTGGTTTCTTGTAATGTAACATTTACACACGTTCCCCCTTTGAAGCTTCAGTAGATACGTGTATTTCTGAGATTTTAACGGGGATCCAGGTTTTTTTCAACCATTGGATTACATCGTTTAGATCAAAATAGATTATCATGATGACACTATGTATTGTAATGTAACATTTACACACGTTCCCCCTTTGAAGCTTCAGTAGATACGTGTATTTCTGAGATTTTAACGGGGATCCAGGTTTTTTCCAACCATGGGATTACATCGTTTAGATCAAAATAGATATCATGATGACACTATGTAAATAGATGGGTCTCTTCTTCTTTGACTTACCCACAGAGGTCTGAAGCGTGCTTCAGACAAAGGTAAAAATATTACCACCACAAGTCTGTAGTCTGTGGCGGTGAGATTTGACTTGTGTCTATGAAATCTACAACATGGGTTTAAACTTGAGTTGGATGAATTGTTATGATAAAGAAATGAGTTATGAAAGTGAACCTGTCAAGTTGTGTAGCAAGCATTGTTACTCAGGAAAACTTTTATCGTTTCTGATCTTCTTCGGGTAATTCAGTTACTTTTAGTTCTGTTTAGGCTTGTACAAGCTTGTGTAGCAAGCATTGTTACTCAGGAAAACTTTTATCGTTTCTGATCTTCTTCGGGTAATTCAGTTACTTTTAGTTCTGTTTAGGCTCGTACAAGCTGGCTTGTGAATTGTAGAGGCATCTTGAACATTGCATGTGAAGTTGTGAACGCATTTATTTGAGTCACTTCTGTGTACATGTTTACTCTCGTAGAACACATCAAGATACTCTGGACTCATTGTATTTATCCCTGTACCTATTAGCATTGTATTGTTCCTGTAGGATTGTAGATTGTGGACTGTCAATTGTGGTCATATGAGTTATTAGACTGAAGCTATAAGATGTCAAACTGGGTCCGTTGGGTTGTTAGTTGAGTCACTTCTGTGTACATGTTTACTCTCGTAGAACACATCAAGATACTCTGGACTCATTGTATTTATCCCTGTACCTATTAGTATTGTATTGTTCCTGTAGGATTGTAGATTGTGGACTGTCAATTGTGGTCATATGAGTTATTACACTGAAGCTATAAGATGTCAAACTGGGTCCGTTGTGTTGTTAGTTCTGACACAATTCTTCAAGCAATTCAAATTACGCTTTGAAATTTTAAAAATAATATTTTTTCATGATTTCCTGGAACCGTCCGTAGTGGAATGAAGAACATGATTTTTTTTTAATACCTACCTACATATAATTTTTACAGTTGAAGTGCATTGAGCATAATGTACTTAGGTACAGTATTGTACAGCTATACTACAGGACCACAGGTACATATAAATTAACCTATATAAGGTATTTATAAAAATATGTATGAGTAAAAATAAAAAATAAAAGCCAATTGAGATTCGACTATCAACAAAATATTTGATGAGCTTTCGAGAATACTCAGATTCTCATCATCAGACCAATAACGCGAGAGAGGTGTTTACTCTAATATTTATCTAATCTTTGTCCTATGGTAATTAGAAAAACGTTCCTCATTCAGTGAGATGTGTTTGGCTGGTTACTCTGGGTGCATAGTTGTCTTAGCAGGCTCGCTGCAGTAGAATGTTCATTGTTTTCTTTATTTCACATTATAAATTAATTTTTCGAAAAAGGAAACATATGGAGTTGACTTGTTCTCCTACGGAAATCTATAGTACAGGGTTGAATGTGCTGAAGTGCTTTCTGTGACGAAACTCGAGTCCTATGTTAAGTGATCACAATCTTATTATTCTCTCTCTTGTTTTGATCTTTGGCTGTATGTATTAATATTTTCCCTCTCCCTATTCACCTCATTCCCAATTTGCATCGATCTTAACCATTCTTTTTCAAGGTGCACTCGTTCAATTTCGCTAAACATCACCTTCTAAAACTCATTCCCAATTTGCATCGATCTTAACCATTCTTTTTCAAGGTGCACTCGTTCAATTTCGCTAAACATCACCTTCTAAAACGATCTCGCGCCTAAACTTAAACCACCTAAAATGAATGGAATTTGAGATTGATCCGCAAACGAACAGCTTTGTGGTCTGGGGAACACCTAGCACTTCCTGATAGAACACTTGTATCAAGCAACATCGAATGTGGCGTGTGTTTGGCTGAATATCTTTTAACTAGAGGTACAGTTGAAGACATAGTATATTCAATTCTACCTCTAGTTATAATGCTACTTGACAAAGTATCCCGTTTGGAAATCATTGAATATCTTTTGTCATGTGAAATGGTCAAGCAACATCGAATGTGGCGTGTGTTTGGCTGAATATCTTTTAACTAGAGGTACAATTGAAGACATAGTATATTCGATTCTACCTCTAGTTATAATGCTACTTGACAAAGTATCCCGTTTAGAAAATATTGACTATCTTTTGTCATGTGAAATATGATGACACCGAAGCGAATACAATAGCCCGTCCACTATACCTTTTTTTATTACTATCGTAATAATAAAGGAAGGACGGGCTAAAAATACGTTTTGATCAGTATCCTCTGGAATAAGGACAAGAACAACAGGGTGCTTGAGAAGTATACAGTCTTTCACTCATATTGCCAATCTTGACTTGGCGGGGCGGAGCGCTACCGCGCTCCTTAATACCAATCACAAAATGAAACATCAGTAGAGCCTTTAAGATTCAAGTACGTTTGTGTATCTGCACAAATGCAAATTTGAACATAATGGCACCTATCGAGATTAATGTTCAAAATCCAAGTTATTGTAGATGTCTTCTTAGTAAATCATAGGATTCATATTCATAGTAAACATCATGTTTCAAATCTTTTGATAATTTGGAGCGATGCTGTTATTTTTTTTTTGGGGGGGGGGGGTGCATGCCTTTGTTCCGGGTAAAAATCGGGAAATCCGTATTTTTTCACCATTTTGCCCGTTTGTTCCGTATATGCCGAAAAAAAAGTTGGCAACCCTAATCATGTTTCAAATCTTTTGATAATAATTATCCAAATTATTTGGAGCAATGCTGTTATATCACTGTTCAAAGAGTGTCACCATTTCTTGCACATCCGCTCACCTTAACCGTAGTCTCTCGGTCTTTTCCATTCTCCTTTTCCTTGGACCTCGCGCGTCGAGCAGAAAAGGGAGCAAAATCTGCGAGCCATGTCATGAGCAATGTGATTGTTCCAGCATGAGCAATGATTGTCATGAGCAATGATTGTTCCAGCAGCATCCATTGTTCAGCCCGGGCTTCATTCAAGAAGTCTATGCTTAATGACTGGCTTATCTCTATTATTAAATACACTTCATTCCACATTCCACCTCGTCGTACTCCAAGCAAAATCAATATCCTTTCCCTACCTTTTGAGAAAAGGGAACAAGGAAAGATCTCCCTTTGTAATCTGTCCTGTAGTCATCAACAATTAACAAGCAGGGCCCGTCCCTCCGGGAATTAGCCCGTAGTTTATTCGATCGTGGTTAAAGAAAATCACCTATCTCCCTACCTAATTTGTTTAATATTCAGTTTATTATTATTCTTGATTTGATTTTTTGATTTTACTTTCATGTAATGATTTAAAATCAAGACTAGAGCCCGTTCTCCCTTTATTCCCAATATAAGGTTTAAGTCACCCAACTTTCTCGCTTTGAGTTTATAGTTCGTCGCGACAAATTTCAAGATCAGAGCTCATTTGTGTGAGAAAACGTGAAAAAAAAAAAATCCCCCAAAAACCAGTTTTTTTGGTCTTTTGGCTTTTCGTCGCGACAAATTTCAAGATCAGAGCTCATTTGTGTGAGAAAATGTGAAAAAAATCCCCCAAAAACCAGTTTTTTTCGTTTTTTGGCTTTTTTCGTGACAAAATTTGCACCACCATTTTCGTGTTCCTGGTAAAAAGACCTTTAATTTGATATATAGGTCGACCAGGTTCGGAAAAGTCCCTTTATGGTTTTCTGGACAAAATTCGCACCACCATTTTCGTGTTCCTGGTAAAAAGACCTTTAATTTGATATATAGGTCGACCAGGTTCGGAAAAGTCTATCTATGGGGTCTCGCTTTGAGTTTATAGTTCGTCGCGACAAATTTCAAGATCAGAGCTCATTTGTGTGAGAAAACGTGAAAAAAAAATCCCCCAAAAACCAGTTTTTTTGGTCTTTTGGCTTTATGGTTTTCTGGACAAAATTCGCACCATTGGCCTTGCTCGGCGTAGCTTAACGTCAAAATCTGCGAGCCATGTCATGAGCAATGTGATTGTTCCAGCATGAGCAATGATTGTTCCAGCAGCATCCATTGTTCAGCCCGGGCTTCATTCAAGAAGTCTATGCTTAATGACTGGTAGAGATTATGTGGGATTTAATTCAGGAGAGAGAAAAAAGCTTTCGGGTTTCTATCCATTCCACGAAGAGTGTTAATAGATTTGTGACAGCTCCAATGAAGAGGATTAAGGTTCTGGGTTCGTGGTCTGGCATTCATATTGTCACATTAACTTCCCGCGCCGACATTATCGTCACTGAGAAGATTACGAGGGGGGCTTTGTGAATCACAAGGATATTGTCCGGAAATTTCAAAAAATGAAAATCATTTATGAAAATGAAAAATGATCTCGCGCCTAAACTTAAACCACCTAAAATGAATGGAATTTGAGATTGATCCGCAAATGGAGAGCTTTGTGGTCTGGGGAACACCTAGCACTTCCCGATCTCGCGCCTAAACTTAAACCACCTAAAATGAATGGAATTTGAGATTGATCCGCAAACGAACAGCTTTGTGGTCTGGGGAACACCTTAGCACTTCCTGATAGAACACTTGTGTCAAGCAACATCGAATGTGGCGTGTGTTTGGCTGAATATCTTTTAACTAGAGGTACAATTGAAGACATAGTATATTCGATTCTACCTTATGTTATAATGCTACTTGACAAAGTATCCCGTTTGGAAAATATTGAATATCTTTTGTCATGTGAAATGCTTGTAGAAGTATCATAACCCACGCGACGGTAATTAGAAAGGTGAGTAGGTACTTTATCGGCAAATAAGGGGTGCACATCTGATTCTTAACCAAGGAGTTGGATGGAGAGCACAGAGAAAAATAAAAACAAAGTTGGTAATAAAGACATCAGTGATATTGAAAAATCTCGATAATTAGATAGCGGAGGATCCTAACATTCATAACAGACCCAAAAACTCCTCAGAACCTATAAAAAACCTAAATGAAGACATTCAGATACTAAAGGAGCCACGCGAGCACAAAATAATGATAGCCCTACCAGGGATATTAATGATATTGATGCCTCTACTGGGGAATTAGATAGCGGAGGATCCTAACATTCATAACAGACCCAAAAACTCCTCACAACCTATAAAAAACCTAAATGAAGACATTCAGATACCTACCAAAGGAGCCACGCGAGCACAAAATAATGATAGCCCTACCAGGGATATTAATGATATTGATGCCTCTACTGGGAATGTTAATGATATTAAAAGGCCAGGTGAAAACAAAACCAACTGCCCACTGAGCGTGATGCCCCAAATCATCAAAGGATGCGTTCATTATTTCTGTCTTTTTTATTGTTACTATCTATTTTTTGATAATTATCATTAGAATTAAAATCAGCACCTGCTATGAGTTTCAGGTCGCGGTGTGTGGCCGAAAGTCGTCCGACGCGACGTCAGAGAGTACTTCTATCTTTTTTTTTCCTTCTTGGAGGGTTTTGTCCCAAAGTAGACGGTTTCATGAAAGATTGTTTTTATTTACCCGGTGCAGGGCTAGATCTCGAGAAAGATCTGCAAATCATCTGCAGGGACTGGACGTCTCTAAACTACAAACTAGGCATCTTGTTTTCCAGGTTACTTTCTGATGTCTCATTTTGAGGTAAAAGTTCGGAAAACTCTAGAGACTGTTCTTCTCATACCGTCTGTAATAATATCAAAAGCCCAGTCCCTATCTTAAATCCCAAATATAGAAGCTTAGAGGGATAGCCTCAATAATATTGCGGATAATAAGGAACGCGTTCATTATTTCTGTCTTTTTTATTGTTACTATCTATTTTTTGATAATTATCATTAGAATTAAAATCAGCACCTGCTATGAGTTTCGGGTCGCGGTGTGTGGCCGAAAGTCGTCCGACGCAACGTCAGAGAGTACTTCTATCTTTTCTTTTCCTTCTTGGAGGGTTTTGTCCCAAATAAATATCCTATTAAGCAGACGGTTTTATGAAAGATTGTTTTTATTTACCCGGTGCAGGGCTAGATCTCGAGAAAGATCTGTAAATCATCTGCAGGGACTGGACGTCTCTAAACTACAAACTAGGCATCTTGTTTTCCAGGTTATTTTCTGATGTCTCATTTTGAGGCAAAAGTTCGGAAAACTCTAGAGACTGTTCTTCTCATACCGTTTGTAATAGTATCAAAAGCCCAGTCCCTATCTTAAATCCCAAATATAGAAGCTTAGAGGGATAGCCTCTATAACATTGCGGATAATAAGGAAGGGGGTAGGTAAGGTAGCAGAAGGTAAGGATTTTAAGTTTGTACCTTTGTTTGTTCAGGATATAATGCAAGTATACCTATCTAATGCGTTATATTCGTATGTTAGGGACGGATATATTACACCGGTGTATTTATATAAAATTTATAAACCGGAGGAGCATTCTGTGTTTGCACAGTCATTAGCGTTAGCACAGTGTTTGCTAATCACTGTTCAAAGAGTGTCACCATTTCTTGCACATCCGCTCACCTTAACCGTAGTCTCTCGGTCTTTTCCATTCTCCTTTTCCTTTTTAATTGCGATAATCTGATACTTTGCAAGAGGTTTAATAATGTCCTCCATATCTCTGTGAAGTAGATGTCCCCTGTCTCATCATTATCCTGCCCGAGTTGGAGTTCATCAAAAGAGAGGAGACTCCCGCTGAGCTTTTGGAGCAAGTTTCGTTGAAATTTAAATTGTAATTTGTGTTTTAATTTTTGCTCTCGTTATTTCCTAAACAATGCGTTCAATTTTTTACTTTTGATCAGCTGATAGAATCATTTTCACAGGACGAGATTTTTCCTGTGTATAAAGTGGGAAACCGATGGGTATACAGGGTATAGACAGGGGAACTCGACAAATCACGTCCAAGGTCTTTTTTTTTCCTTCTTGGAGGGTTTTGTCCCAAAGTAGACGGTTTCATGAAAGATTGTTTTTATTTACCCGGTGCAGGGCTAGATCCCGAGAAAGATCTGTAAATCATCTGCAGGGACTGGACGTCTCTAAACTACAAACTAGGCATCTTGTTTTCCATGTTACTTTCTGATGTCTCATTTTGAGGTAAAAGTTCGGAAAACTCTAGAGACTGTTCTTCTCATACCGTTTGTAATAGTATCAAAAGCCCAGTCCCTATCTTAAATCCCAAATATAGAAGCTTAGAGGGATAGCCTCTATAACATTGCGGATAATAAGGAAGGGGGTAGGTAAGGTAGCAGAAGGTAAGGATTTTAAGTTTGTACCTTTGTTTGTTCAGGATATAATGCAGGTATACCTATCTAATGCGTTATATTCGTATGTTAGGGACGGATATATTACGCCGGTGTATTTATATAAAATTTATAAACCGGAGGAGCATTCTGTGTTTGCACAGTCATTAGCGTTAGCACAGTGTTTGCTAATAAGTAAATAACAAGTCGGTTTACAATTTTATGTATGTGTAGCTGTTTAGTGTTTACCCTGAAAAGTACTAATGTGTAGGTAGGTACTTATATAGGAACATCAGGAAGACATTGTTTAAGTTACAAGAAATAAACCATTATTCTTATTATTATCTAATTCTTATTATTATCTAATTTTGACGAATTTTCTCAACATTATTGTGTAAGTTTACCTATATCCGCCTACGTAATATTTCTCGTATGTTTGGTTACACAATATAGGTACTTGTCTATTTATTTTTTTTGTTTCCTGGCATATCCCTTGTCATTTTAACCATATCGACTGTTTGACTTTCAAAGCTGTTATTTGAGTTGCCCGAAGAAACTTGAACGTGCTTGAAAATGTTGAATCTTTGTTTACTCACATATCGACTGTTTGACTTTCAAAGCTGTTATTTGAGTTGCCCGAAGAAACTTGAACGTGGTTGAAAATGTTGAATCTTTGTTTACTCCCACACCATTAGTAATAAAATCGTGATATCCCACACAGTTGATTCTTTTTCCTAAACATGCGACAACGGATAACATTGTTAACAAACTTTTCCTTCAAAAAATTCTCAGTACCTATCTAGTGTGAGGGGTATTAGCAAACCAAAGAGTTTTCCACGACAGAATTGAGTTAAAGTATTCTTTTTTTTTTAATTTTAACGGCACTTTAGAACTTGGACCCTGTACTTTACCATTGAGGCGCTATTTTCTTCAGTGTGGTTTCTTGTAATGTAACATTTACACACGTTCCCCCTTTGAAGCTTCAGTAGATACGTGTATTTCTGAGATTTCAACGGGGATCCAGGTTTTTTCCAACCATTGGATTACATCGTTTAGATCAAAATAGATATCATGATGACACTATGTAAACAGATGGGTCTCTTCTTCTTTGACTTACCCACAGAGGTCTGAAGCGTGCTTCAGACAAAGGTAAAAATATTACCACCACAAGTCTGTGGCGGTGAGATTAGACTTGTGTCTATGAAATCTACAACATGGGTTTAAACTTGGGTTGGATGAATAGTTATGATAAAGAAATGAGTTATAAAAGTGAACCTGTCAAGAATAACAGTACAGTCTTGTTGATAAAAATAAAAGTGTCATTCTTAAGTTAGTTTTGAACATTACCTACTAAGACAATATCTTAAGTAATCCATCTTTTCATTAAGACACGATAGTTTTAAGCAGTTAAATAGATTATTCTTGAATTTATCTATGCGTTTTTGTAGCAGTACTTTTGTAGAGGCAAGTGCAGTTTTAGTGGCATATCTAAATTTCAATCAGAGCATCTCTTCGACCAGTCCTCAGGAAGGTACTTTTGTTATAGGCATGTACAGTTGAACACCATACACACTCGTATACCTATACATGCAATTACCAAATTTAAGTTAAAAAATAAAAGTGTCATTCTTAAGTTAGTTTTGAACATTACCTACTAAGACAATATCTTAAGTAATCCATCTTTTCATTAAGACACGAAAACTTGAATTTATCTATGCGTTTTTGTAGCAGTACTTTTGTAGAGGCAAGTGCAGTTTTAATGGCATATCTAAATTTCAATCAGAGCATCTCTTCGACCAGTCCTCAGGAAGGTACCTACTATTGTTATAGGCATGTACAGTTGAACACCATACACACTCGTATACCTATACATGACAATTACCAAATTTAAGTTGCTCCATACCAAGCCAAAGACTTCAATACAAATTATTGAATAGACTTTTAATAAAAACATAAAGAACGACGAACGATGTAACAAAAGATTGTTTAAAATTGGACTTCTTGCCTCAAAAGACTGTCGTCATGCACACGACATAATGTTTACATTATTTCATGAGAATAAACATAAGGCACAGCTAATCAGCAATTTAGTTTCAAAGTTATTGAATTATTGAAAGTTTTGCAACCGTAAATGTCAATATCTCGAGGAGAAGTAGTGCCGGCGAAAAGCTTGGAAAAGGAAATGGAAAGTATTATAGTTACAGAAATCATTATCATGTAACCGATTGTCTCCAACTTGAAAAGGTATGTATAATCAGCAATTTAGTTTCAAAGTTATTGAATTATTGAAAGTTTTGCAACCGTAAATGTCAATATCTCGAGGAGAAGTAGTGCCGGCGCAAAGCTTGAAAAAGGAAATGGAAAGTATTGTAGTTACAGAAATCATTATCATGTAACCGATTGTCTCCAACTTGAAAAAGAATGTGAACCAAGTGAAAAACTGAAAATAAAGGAGACTAACTTCAAAGAAGTAATTCTTATTATTAGTGCAGAGAAAATCCCTTTCCTCCCTGAAAACGACTCTGAAAGTGAAACTTGGAAATAGGAATTTAATTGGAAATGAAATTATTTGATTCATCACCAAAAGTGTAACTCGAAGTAGAATTAATTACAATTCTTCACACATGATAAATTGCTGACAACTGAGAGTAGGGGTAAAGTAGACCTTTTCACTTTTGGCCTTTGAACGGTTATTAGTTTGACTTTAAAAAATAAACTTGGAAATAAAAGGGGAAGAATTTCATGAAGTTTACCTTCTCCTTTTCACTTTTGGCCTTTGAACGGTTATTAGTTTGACTTTAAAAAATAAACTTGGAAATAAAAGGGGAAGAATTTCATGAAGTTTAACTTCTGTAACGTCAGTAACGTGTAACATAGTACCTAATAAAATGAAAGTTGTGAATATTGGGAGGGTCTTGTAATAATTGAAAACAAGTAGATACAGTGTGTACTGCAAAAGGAGACAGGCAGACTATGTGAAGTTGTGAAGGTTCTTCCCATCCATTATCTACTATTTGTCATTGTTGTCAAATATTACCTTATTGACTTGAATCTGTTAATTTAGAAGGTAAATAACAATAACTATCGCCTTCCAGGATCCATTCTTCCAATAGTCCAGTCGTTTTATTATCGGTATGACGAAAATCTGGTCAGATAAAAGCATGATGACTTGGCAATAACAAAGGGTCTTGTAATAATTGAAAACAAGTAGATACAGTGTGTACTGCAAAAGGAGACAGGCAGACTATGTGAAGTTGTGAAGGTTCATCCTATCCATTATCTACTATTTGTCATTGTTGTCAAATATACCTTATTGACTTGAATCTGTTAATTTAGAAGGTAAATAACAATAGCTATCGCCTTTCAGGATCTATTCTTCCAATAGTCCAGTCCTTTTATATCCGGTATGACGAAAATCTGGTCAGATAAAAGCATGATGACTTGGCAATAACAGTTTCTAAAAACTGTAAAACGGTAAAAAGACATGATTATTAGATAAGTACCTACTTACGAATACCTCAATACCTTTTGTTATATTGTTATTAATGTTATTATCATGATCCTGAAGATTGTAAAAAGTCACAGAAGTGTCACAATTTTAGTGACACCTCTTTAACATCCAAAAATTAAATTGAATAAGCCAAGAGATTAATTTCCTTGAACAAGCGACAGTGATGTGTCAATTAAAAGAAGATTTTGATATTTTTGATGTCTTCAGATGTATTTAGTACCCTTGACTAAACATTCCCATGTCAACTTAACTTTGAATAAAATAGAATCTACAAAAGAATCTTAATTCTTTTTTTTTACTTAAAACAATTTTAAATGACACACCTGATGACACAAATACTATCTTCTAATCGAAAGGAGTTTAGGTATTGATCAGAATTTCCTTCAACAATTTGGAAATTCTATTTGAACAAAGCTGAAGAACAAGGCCTACAAGAAGAAAATTGGAAGTGATTTATCACTCAGCTTTTACAAATTTACAGAGAGTAGGAGACGTGAATTACGAATCAATTCAAGGAAATTTCCATTCTGAACAATAAAATCAAACCCTTTCTATATGAGTCCATACAATATTAATACGGACAAAGAGGGGACAAAATATAATCGTAATGATATTATCTGATAACAATGTTCGTAAATTTAGTATCTACAATTTCAGCCACTTTTCAGTCTCCTGCCCCATGTCAAAATATAATCGTAATGATATTATCTGATAACAATGTTCGTAAATTTAGTATCTACAATTTCAGCCACTTTTCAGTCTCCTGCCCCAATTTTTACACCCTCATTACAACACCCCCACTAGTATGTATTTCGAGATAACTCCATTGCTGCATCAATAAAATTGACAGATGATAACAATAGTGTTGAACCAACTGATAACAAAATAAGATTCGCAAATAAGGGTCAAAGGGTAATTTGTAGAATCACAAATACAATAAACTGATGTCGCAGTTTTTATATCATTCACGATTAACTGTAAACAAGCGTCACAGCCGTTATCCAATGTAAAACACCCAGAAATATTTAACATTTTCGTAAAACCAAAGCCTAATAATGAGGTTGAATTTCATATAAATATATATATTAAAAATCTGGTGTGAACATCACACGACTTTCTATTACATTTGCGAATAGGTACTAAAAGAAAGAAAACACAGGGGAGTATCGAACCCGCAACTTCTCAACTGTAAGTCGGACAGTTCTAGAAGTAGCACCATTCGATTCGGCGTGAAAAATCACATGGGTTTAACTATTCACATGCTTACTTGGTAACGATTCACGAATAAAAAGGAAATTTGTTGACACAGGGGAGTATCGAACCCGCAACTTCTCAACCGTAAATAGGACAGTTCTAGAAGCAGCACCATTCGATTCGGCGTGAAAAATCACATGGGTTTAACTATTCACATGCTTACTTGGTAACGATTCACGAATAAAAAGGAAATTTGTTGACACAGGGGAGTATCGAACCCGCAACTTCTCAAATGTAAGTCAGAGAGTGCTAAAAGTAGCACCATTCGATTCCGCGTGAAAAATCACATGGGATCAACTATTCACATGCTTACTTGTTAATGGTTCACAAATAAAAGGGAAATTTGTTGACACAGGGGAGTATCAAACCCGCAACTTCTCAACTGTAAGTC